>NC_030436.2:14462500-14697500 GCF_001660625.3 Ictalurus punctatus
TCACATAAGACATATTTCAGATAACTATTGCCTAATGGATAACGAAAATAAACAGTACAAAATAAGATTAAACATAAGAAAATGCTTTGAAGGTCAGAGCTTTCTGTCTATACATTCTTGTGTAAGTATATCATGTACACTATATGACCAAAAGTTTGTGGACACATGACCATCACACCCATATGTGGTTCTTCCCCAAATGTTGCCACAATGTTGGAAGCACACAGTTGTATAGGATGTCTTTGTATGCTGTAACATTATAATTTCCCTTCACTGGAACTCATGACAATGCCCCTATGCACAAAGTGAAGGATATAAAGTCATGGATTGTGAAAAGGTTGGCTTGGAAGAACTTGCACAGAGCCCCGAACTCAAATCCAGTGAACACCTTTGGGATGAATTGGAACACTGACTGCACCCCAGGCCTCCTCGAAAAACATCAGAGCCATCACAGCCACACAACAAAATCTAGTGGAAAGCCTTCCCAGAAGAATGGAGGTTGTTATAACAGCAAAGGGGGCCTAAATCTGGAATGGGATGTTCAACAAGCAAATATTTACACAAACATATATTAATTAACATAACATTCCTGAGTTCACTAATTTCTCCCATGTATATAATGTATGTAAAAAGAAAAGCGAAATCAGAATTGTAAACATTATAATGTTTATAAACAGATTAGATAAATATGGGTCATGTTAAATAATGAAAAAAATGTATTTTTATCGCAATTTTGTAATATCAACATTAATGATATTGATATTTATGTTTAATGTGAGAGCCCAGTGATGACGAAGTTGTAAAGTCTCAGAGGATCACAGCAAGGTCGTTGACACATGGAACATTTCAGGCCTGCAGTATTCGAGGACAGGGAGACATCCCAGCCAAAATGTGAGTGTGCAGACAATAAAAAAGTTTTATGTTAGGTTTACATAATGCTTTTTAAATCTCATATGCCTCTTCATGGATGGTTGACAGTATCAATAGCCAAAGGTGTTTGTCATTAGAGAGATAAACCCTGCATTAATGCAATGAGCATCATTGAATATTTGGCAACCATGCATTTGCTGTCTCGCTTATCTCTTCACTGACCATTACTCACCCCATGTGTAAAAAGACAAACACAATGTGTAAAGCAAGACATTTCAGCTCACCACTTAAAAGCATCAACACATCTGCTGTTCCAGTAAATGATTAAGACAATCAGTGCATCCAGAGTTCACTGAGGGGTGTCAGAGTTAATCAGCTGTCTTTTAGGATGGATCTCATAATGTTGTTTCAAGGCTAAGGTTAAAACTCACATTTTGAGATTCATGATTTTATTTTCACAGAAGGAAATGACAGCAAATGAGTGAATTCTATTTTCTCCAACAAAAGACTTCTAAAGACTTTTAAAGAGTTATTGGCACCCTTCTTGAAAATGGGCAACAAATGATATAGAAAACAAAAAACATATATAAATGACTATGACATTGTTGTATAATTTTATTTGAGAGCCTCTTTCTGGAATGCTGGACAAGGTTAGTGAACAGTTGTAGAGGGATCTTGGACACCCTTGGAAAATTTTCAACTAAACATCTGTTTTTTTTGCTTGTTTATTTGTTTGTTTTTGTATTATTGCCCAGATTGTAGTATTTTTAACTGTTATGTATCTGTATAATCATTACATAGTCTGATGAGGTCAATAGCCATCTGTTACTTTTTTGAAAGCTCTTTGGATTTCCCCATAATGATGGAAGCCAAAAGCGATTTTACATGTGGGGAAAAAAAGCTCATATATGGTCAAAGCCAACAACATGTTTTTTGGGGACTTAAAATCTATTTATTTAAGATGATTTATATGGTGCTTGTCACAAGTTGTCACAAGTTTAAAAATGTGTTTAAAATGTGTTTTTAGAAGAAGTGTGTCTTCTGTTAGAGTAAAAGTAAGCAGTTTTGTCAACTGTTTTAAGTGGAAAATGTTAATAATTGTATGTAATGCTTATTTTATACAATATAGTTGTCCCTTCCCCCATTCACTTTATGAGTGCCAATAATTCTGGAGCTGACTGAATGTTACAGGATGTGCTAAATGTTCCAGTAAAAAAGGATTCATTTACTGAACATTGTATAGCACACAACCCATAATTGTTTAAATAGTCACCAGTTTAATGGTTTTGGCTCTGTATTGGAGTACTCAGGATTTTTCTGAAATGAGGGACACTTTAATACCTGCACGCCATACCCAATATGAACATATCCTTCAATTAAAGTTAGCCATTAAAGCCTTATGCCACATGACTAATAGTTTTGTCATAAAACTATTAGTCATGTGACAAAAGGCTTTAATGGCTACCTTTAATTTAGCGTAATTGAAAATGTATTGAAAAAACTAAAGTGCTTCATTGTTACAATATACAGGTGCATCTCAAAAAATTTGAATATCGTGGAAAATTATTTTTCCCCCCATAATTTAATAAACTATTAAAAAATTTATTCTAATATTTTGAGATACTGCATTTTTTATTTCCATGAGCTGTAAACTGTAATCATCAAGATTAAAACAAAAAAAAGGCTTGAAATATTTCACATTCAAAAGTTCCACATTTTGAATTAAATTATGGAAAAAATTTACTTTTCCACAATATTCCAATTTTGTATACGAAATGTATACGAAATCTATGACAAATACATTTGAATTAATCACAATCCCTCGTGATGGGATGTAAATAAGTAAATAAGACAAATGAAAGGAAAAAAACATAAGATGATAGCTTCAGAGTGCTTTGGCGCAGATTCTACAAGTCTCTAGACTTGCACTGGAGGGATAAAAACTATTCATTATTTCATTAATTTCATGCTAATCAAACTGTTCAGTCATACCCTGTGAATGGGGGTGGGGTCATCCTGAAAGTGGCCACTCCCATCACAATATAAACATGTCATTATAGGATCATCATAGGTAATCAGAAGAATCAGAAGAACTTTGTATTGATTTTCAATGACCCTTCTGTCTAGGTGGAGCCTAGTGAAAACCCTAACCCTAACCCTAACCCATGATGACAAAATTCCTCCACAGCATAACAGAACAACTTGAATTTGTTGGTTTTCCTTGAATTTTCACTCATCTGTAACTTTTGCTGCCTGAAACACTCTCCAAAAGTACAAATAAGGTCAAGCCAGACTAACTGGTTATGGTCCAATTTCCAGCAATTTCACTACACAAACCTTCCAGCAAGAAGCGCCTAATAAAACATATAGTAGACATGCATGATGTAATATGCTGAATATATTCTTTTCCATCTGCTGTGAATTCAGTACATCCTGTATGACACAAGGCATTTATACGTCTACCAGAGTGCACCTACAACGAAGGCAAGGGCTTAGTGATACAGAATCTGTTTGAATATTCTATCACATTGTTTATAAAACAGCGGATAAATGATATATCTGTTATGCATACAAGAAATAATAAGGCCATATGCTTTCCATCTTATAGTAGAAATGTTTTCAGGTTCTCTAATCAGAACGCAGATTAACAAGTTGCAGAAGCATGTTGTAATTTATGAAAATAAGAAGTTAATGCTCTGAATTTTTGTTTAGCAGCCCACATTTAATCAGAAAATACAATTAGATCAAAAATAAGGCTCCTAAAGAAGCTCAGACTCTTTCAACCTTTGGATGAATATACGTATCATGGCAGGCAACTTCTTAATTAAAGCTTCATAATGATTGATGGAAATCATTTAAACTGTCTGATAATCTGGTAATGATGAAAAGTCATGCATTGCTCTGGTGCTATGCCAAAGACAAGAAAATTTTTTTTAAATGGTTATTTATTTTGATACTGTGCCCCGCTGAGCTTTCTAACTAGCCTAGATAAAATGTTGCTTTAATAGAAATATCTCACACATTGTTGTGCCATGCAAATTATTAGAACAACTACAGAAAGCGTCAACAGACTGCAAAATATTTCTTTAATATGTACCATGGCCACTCAAACTGTATTTCACTGTAAGTTACAAATGACCAAATGCCAAATCAATATACAATACAGTTTGAAGGTCAGTATGTGACTTAGCATTCATCTCATAACATAATGGGTTCAATAAGAGCTTTGACCTGGGCTGAAGACTGCCAAGTTAAAGGTTGAAAGTAATCCGCCATGACTCTTGATGTCGTAGTTGTTCATAGAGTGGGTTGAGATTAAATCATGAGCTAATGGGAAAGGAGGAGATGAGATCATTGTCTAAAGAGTAAGATCAATGCTGCTTTAGACAGTGAAGTTGATTTTTCTGAAAGTGTATTTCTGAAGAATATTGGGAGAAAGGTCTAAATAGAAATGTATGAGATTTTGCAACATGTTGCACCACTCAGACAATGTTGTTACAGTCAGCTATATTTACCATCAGAGCAGCTCTATTCACCTTGCACAGAATCTCCTCAGATGGGCCATCACTGGTCTCACAAGTCATCTGCTACAGCTATACTATGGTGTGGTACACACACTGTCAAGATGGAGCATATGTGACCAGGAGTAGTGTCTGCACCAAGAAGTGGTAGCCCATATCTGGGAAAGGTTTGCAAGTCAGTCTCAGACATCTTTGACAGTGACAACACAAATTAACACATTGCCCACATTGCCAGATGTGGCTCTCCTTAGCAGAGCCAAACAGTCCACTGGTACAGAATACCCTGGCCCACAACTACCTTCACACCTTTCCTCCTCTGTTGCTGATTCTTCCCTCATTGTACAATATTTAGCAAGTAGGTCAGTAACTCCTTCTTTTGGCCCCAAGATGGTCGGCAATACCTTGGTTGCCATTACTGTTTTCACAATTTGACAGAAAACCCTGGCTTTCTTTAAGGGTCCACAGTATAAGCTATGCAGGGTGCTAAGTTGAAATGAGTAACACTGCGAAATGCATTTTTGCTAACAATCACTTCAGCAAAACAAGACGAGGGGGTTACAAACTCGCCTTGTATGCGTTGGTGGCCACATGACTCTGTGGTGGCCTTATGGTTGAATCTGGGATTTCAATTGACATTGGAATATCCAATGTCATATCACAAAACCTTGTGAATCAGTCAACTGACCTTGCAGTCTGTGCCCCAGTGCCCACTCTACGATAGTCATCCAATTACCCGACCAACTGTTTGTATGCCATGTGTCATATCACAGCAAACCGGTGACTACAGTGATCTTGTCTCTTTGCCTTGACTTGTTTGGACTGTTTGCCTGATCGCCTGACCTCTGCCTTTCTTTGTTTATTATACAGGTCAACAAGGCTTCCTCCCACGCCATGTTCCAGCTAGAAGTCGACTAGGCGACCTCCCACGCAAAGTTCCAGCCCACGCCAAGTCCCAGCTAGAGGTCGATGAGGCGACCTCCCACGCCAAGTTCCAGCTAGAGGTCGACGAGGCGACCTCCCACGCCAAGTTCCAGCTAGGTCGACGAGGCGACCTCCCACGCCAAGGTCCAGCTATGTCGACGAGGCGACCTCCCACGCCAAGTTCCAGCTAGAGTTCGACGAGGCAACCTCCCACACCAAGTTCCAGCTAGAGGTCGACGAAGCGACCTCCCACGCCAAGGTCCAGCTAGGTCGACGAGGCAACCTCTCAAACCATGTTCACACCCAAGTCTGCTGACACAGACAACCAAGTTTTGCTCACGCCCAAGTCTGCTGACATGGACAACCAAGTTCTGCTCATGCTCAGGATTGATCTCCACATGCCTAAAGCAGATGTCATGACCAACCAAGTTATGCTCAGGTTGAGACTGACAACACAGCCAACCAAGCTCTGCGTACACCTGAGTCTGGTGACACAGCCAACCGAGTTCAGCCGGCAGAGAGGGTGAAGAACAACACTCAGCCTCTCTGCGTGACTGAGGACTCCACTCAGCATCCCTATACAGCTGAGGATTTCGTGCCGCCTCCCTGCTCCGCTGAGGACGTCGCTCTGCTTCCTTGCCCTGCTGAGAACGTCGCTCCGCTTCCCTGCTCCACTGAGGATGTCGCTCCGCCTCCCTGCTACACTGAGGACATCGCTCCACACTCAAGAAAGGCCGACAAGACCACCCACCAAGTCAATCCCCTTATTAAAGCTGACCACACAACTTCCCAAGCCTGCGTCTTACCTAATGACCCCGGCAAGCCAGCCTCAGCCTCCTGTCTTCTCCTCGGCTCCTTGAGGAACCTGCTACTTGTTGGACAATGCCTTCATTGGAACCTGAGGGGCTGTGTGTAAACCACAGTTTAACAGGACCTTATATGCATTCACTCTTTGTGAAGTATATGCACAGTTGCCTTGTCTCGGTCATTTCCAAGCCTTGATACCGTGTTTGTTTATTCTGGTTTTGACTTTGTTCACGTTCACGTTCACGTTCCCGACCTTGTCTCTTTGCCATGCCTTGTTTGGACTGTTTGCCTGATCGCCTGAACTGCCTATCTTTGTTTATCAATTTCTGCCTTTTCCCTTGGACTACAGTATTAAACTACCTAACCTGCACTTGCTTTCATCTCGGCCTCCATTACACCATGGTGGAAAGGCATGGGGGTTTTCTTTTCCTAAGCAGAAACTGGCCCACAGAGCACCCAGCTCCTACTTTGGCATGACACTCTACAATTATCCTCCTCATTGCCCTTATTTAAAAGGTATGCTGCTCCAGGAACTCAGTTCTCCTACTAACTTAGTGTCATTAGTGTGTGTGTTTGATGCACCAACTAATAGAAAAAGTCATATTTGGCCACATCTTCATCGTTGCATTAAATTAATGCATCTTAAGACAGTGATTCATGTGTTTCAACTAATAACATGAAACGCTGTGTCTAGCTTGTGTGCAAAAGAAATATTTCAGACTGAGCTAGGGATGGCAAAGAATTCTGTGACCAGTAGGTATTACAGAGGCATCAGCAAGGACATGGATCACAGTTCCTTTTTAATTGGGGGGTGCAATAGAAATGATCGAGTTTCTTTCAGAGGATATAAATTCTTTATAACTCTTAATGAAATGAAAGAAAAAGATCTGAAAAGTAAACAGATCTGAAAAATGTGAAACCTTATTTGGTAAACAGCAGGACTGAGATCCAATACACTAATTCTAAAGAGTGATTATTTGAGTTAATATATCCTTCCTGGCAGCTGTTGTAGTCATGTTCCTCTGATCTTTCTTAAGGCGTTTCCACCCACAAACATGTCGCTCACAGTATGTTTTTTCACACCATTTGATGTACACTCTAGAGCTCTTCAGAATAACAAACTTCATTTTTTTTAAAGGCCTATAAATTAGAGTAGAAGAATTCAAGACTGAATAAGCAAACTCGGTGACCTTTAAAACTGGGAAAATGCACTAACCATTAAAATATGTATAATTATTTATGTATAATTATATATATAAAATATATATAATTTCTACTAACTTGTTTTGGGTACGATTCCTTTGTACAGTGTTTATGTGAATATCTCTGTGAGAAAATATAAAATATTCAAAACCACCTGTTCATGTTTTGCATATCTACTGTATGAATGTAAATTAATAAAAGGTATGATTTAAAAATAATAATAATAATAATTTGGCTCTTTAGTTGCAGTCAGATTGTAGTATGGTATGCACTTGAATTCCTACCTTTATTTTATATGAATTCATGTTTAAGTTAGATGAATTCATGAAAATAAATGAAACAAATAAAATTGGAGTAGAATAGCAGGGATAAATGTTTCCTGGCTTTCTCTTCAGAAAAACAAAGGCTTAGCATATGTTCCTCTTTTACGTCTACTTTCTGTCCATTTAACACAAAAAGTCCTGTCATTGGAGTAGATTTTGTGTAAATAATGTGGCAATGATATATATATATATATATATATATATATATATATATATATATATATATATATATATATATATATATAAACATTTGCAATATACTATAAATTATGCACAGTAATTCTGTTCGTTGATACCTATTTTAAACTGGGAATTATACCCTTAGTGAATGCACCAAGTTGAGATTCAACACATGGACACACACTTAGTGCTGTCTCTTTTATGTAAAATTTAATTACAGCTTTTCATTTTCACCACATCTCTGGTAATGAATTGAGTGAACTTAGAAATGAGAGGCTAACTGTGTACAAATGAGAGAAAATTAGAAAGAAATATTCCAGGAGTCATACTTCATCACAACAATCTGTTCCCCATCACTGAAAAGCCATAATACTGCAATCATTCTGTTTAAGCCTGAAAACGTCACACAAGAACTATATATATATATATATATATATATATATATATATATATATATATATATATATATATATAGCTTTTAAAGTTCATAATGCCTTATTTAATCTTTAAAAAAAAAAAAAAAAAGATTTTATACCTGTTGACCATGCTTGAGTCACAGAGACTAGTATTTCACCCATTCCACAGTGTCTGAAATTAGATTCCATTCAACCTACCAGTGACATCAACCAGAAGCCCTTTATCATTTATACGGTGAAATATAGCTGGACCATTTTGAACTTTTCCTGCTTTCTACAAAGAGCATGAGTCACAGTATTTTTGCCTGACGACAGTGTGCCAGTGTGCTTTGGGAGTTCACATTTGAACTCAAACTGCCAGCAAGAGCAGAAGACTTACCGTATCCTTGTTCTGTTACTCCGCATGCTGTCTATATTTTATGGGGCTATTTCTATCCCGGTAATTGACAACATGGTGTCAATTGCTTATGTACTGCTTATCTCCTCACCACAGATAATTATTTAATGAGACCAAAATGACAAATACCAAACCCCATAATGGTGACATGCCTTTTCAAATCTGTTTGTGCAGGAGAAATACTATATCACACTAAAATCAGCATGCATCTTCAGGCAAAATAATGAGCAACAGCTATTTATAGCTTCACATTAACTAATAGAGGAGATATGTTGTATATTAAGGTGAATTTTTAATTTCCATTTTGTCTAAGCTTTCTTGCCATTACTAAAACAAATACCCCAACATATGGTACATTTCTATCTATCTACATGTAAAGGAAAAAGGTTTAAATCATAGCATAGCTTGCCCTGTTGTTAAGACCATTTTAATGGCATGATTATATTTTATATGACATTATGTTATACAGTTGTGCTCATAAATTAACATGCCCCTTGAAGAAACATATGCGGGATCATTAAAATTGTATTTTGTTTTTATTTAGTACTGCCCTGAAGAAGCTATTTCACATAACAGATGTTTACATATAGTTCACAAGACACAATTATAACTGAATTTACCCAAATGAACCAGTTCAAACGTTTACATACACTTGCTTATCGATACTGTGTGTTTTAACCTGGATGATCGACTGTTTTTATGTGGCTATATGTTTGATGCTGATGTTGATTATCTTTTCATACTGAGGACAACTCAGCGATTTCTACATAACTATTACAAAAGGTCCAAACATTTACTGATGTTCAAAAAGGCAATACGATGTATTAAGAGCCAGGGGGTGTAAACTTTTGAACAGGATGATTGGCATAAATTGTTATTATTTTGTTTAAAGATTTTATGTTTCTTATTATTATGTTTCCCAGAAAACAAAATAATGAATATCTCAACATCATATAGTCATTGTTGGAAAGGGGTCTGTACTTTCATGAACTAAGTGAAAATGTAAGACTAAAGTTGTTGTTTTTTTTCCATACAAATGCATCTGAGTCAGAGATGTATTACTATTTTAAATATTCATTTTTAACAATGCTTATTTACCTAAAATGATACTTTAATACAGTAACAAAGTGCAATTTTATAAGTGTTTTCCACCTCTGCATTTTAAACCCTCTTTATTAAACTCAATCTTACATACCTACTGTACATCTAAATCTACTAGTTTAATTCAACAAGTCTTAGTAAGCAGGAAAAAAATGAAGGAAAAAAAAAGATTAAAAGCAGGATAACTGCACACAAACAAAATAGTTACTGTAGACTTACTGTAAGAACTGTACTGTAAGTTACTGTAAGTTACTGCTCTGAGGCTGACCAGGAGCCCACCAAGGCTGAGAGTGAAAATTGACTCTCATGACTCAAATACCAGGAATTAATCAAAGAAGGTCTGCATCCCCAGAAAAAGTTTTTTTTTCCTTTTATTTATTTAGCAAATAATAAAGGGAGTTAGGGAATCTGAATAAAACATCTGACACACTGTATTATGATTCTGGTCCCACAGAACTATAGTGTTAAGAATGACTTCATTCATTCATTCTTCCACTTATTTTTGGCTAGAGGAATCCCTTACACAGGAAATATTGGATGCACTCCCACTGTCTCTTTATAATCATCATTCACTTGAGGATGTCTCATCTGCACCATTATGCAAATCTCCTCTCAGTTACTTATCTCAACTTCTCAGAAAGAGATCTGAAGCCAAACAACCATTCATACACCCAAAGTGAAAAATCTGGTGCATAACCAAGTAACTGGTTTTAATTGAATGCCTGGAAGGAGACACTCATACTCTGACCAAATTTAGTCTTCCAGTCAATAGAGATACTTGGCAGATACTTTTCTTTTTGTCTGTCAGTTGTTCGAACAATTGAAAGTAAATTACAGGAGTGTCAGTGGAAGAAATGTGAGAAATGACTGGCATTTTCATGCCCTTTCCCAGAAAACATTTACACCGGGAATTTGTTCAATGCCTTTGGCTCTATTATCTTAGTTACAACCCTTTCACATGCTTCATCCACACTGATACACAGACTTTCACAGTCTCATTGACTATTCTCACTTATGTACATCTGTGCAGTAAAAGTGAAGTTAATTCCACGATGGGTGTGCTTAAACTTAATGGCAGTCAAACCATTCGTTTTAAAATAGGATAATACCCTAATTTGCACATCAAAAAGACATTTGATTAAACTCTAAAATTAAGTTCACTTAGTTAATTGAACAGCACAGAAAGAACCATGCATATATTATATTTATCTATGTTTTGTGTCAAAAGGGGAAAAATGGAGGTATCATAGGATATAGAAGTGGATCATTAAAAAGTAAAAGAATACAGAGGATTAATGGTGTTTGCTGAATTTGTTTCAAGTTGGTTTTACCACAATTATGGTTATGGTTAAATTACTAAGATAATAAGCTGACATATTAATTACAATAACCTGCCAGACCAGTTGATTTGGTCTGTCAGTCACTATAGACTAATGATTTGCACACAGTGCTTTATGTGATACTGGAAAATTACTTATGGTAGAGGTGTGCACAAGACTGATTTTCAACCCATTCATTTCTAAAGAAATTGTGACCAATCCTGTCTGATTCCACAGTTTATCTTTGTACTGGCTCACAATTTTTTTCAAATGAATTTCCATGTATTCCTCCATTCATTCATTTACAGTAACTGCTTTATTCTGGTCAGGGTGACTTTGGGGAGCTGGGAGTAAACTGGAGAACCCAGAGGAACTTAATTAAACATTTAAACTTGTAGTAGTTAAATCACATATATGCACATGCATTATTGTTATGGTAAGTAATGCATTAAATAAGCATATAGAAAAAAAAAATTTCAGAAGGCAAATATTTAAAGTATTTTATATAGCCAAAAGTTTGTGGACATCTGACCATCATGCCCATATGTGCTTTTTCAATGTCCCATTTCAGATTTAGTCTCACTTTGCTGTTATAATATCCTGCATTTTTCTAAGAAGGCTCTCCACTAAATTTTGGAGCATGGCTGTGGGGATTATTTGCTCATTCAGCCACAAGGGCATCAGTGAGGTCAGCCACTGATGTTGGGTGAGGAGGCCTGGGGTGCAGTTGGTGTTCTAAATAACCCCAAAGGGGTTGAGGTCAGGGCTCTGTGCAGAACACTCAAGTTCTTCCATGCCAATCTTGGCAAGCCATGTCTTCATGGACCTCGCTTTGTGCACAGGGGCATGGTCATGCTGAAACAGGTTTATGCCTCATAGTTCCAGTGAAGGGAAATTGTAATGTTACAGCATACAAAGACATTCTCTAAAATTGTGTGCTTCCGCCTTCGTGGCAACAGTTTGGGGAAGAACCAAATATGCATGTGATGATCAGGTCTCCACAAACTTAGTGTCATCAGTTGCCCATAAAATTGTTGTAGTGTGCCATAAAATTGTTTTATTATGAAGTGACTGATGAATGAGAATAAGGAAGTTTGAAAAATAATCACTTACCCTAAAAAGTAAACAGGACAAACTGATTCTGAACATTTTGACCTCAGAAACCCTTAGAATCTTTTTTCTGCATTTTTGGTTCTGCTTTCATTTTATTTGGTTTTTGTTTCATGTCCCTTTGAAGACTAGTTCATTGTTTCAAAGTTTTCCTTTCTGAGCTCTATGTCTTAACCCAGCTCCTTCGAACATATGCATTAACTGATGCCCAGAATGACGGCAATAACTACAGGATGTCCCAAAAGTCTCCATACACAAGGCTGCGTGGGACTAGTATTTGTCTATGATACAGGCTTGCTCAGTTAACAGCAGACACCAATTGATCCAGCTCAAAGTTGTCCACCGGCTACACTACACTAAAGCCAGGCTGCATAAATTTTTTTCGTTCTGTCTCTCCAATGTTGGACATGTGTAAAGTGACTGAAGACACAGTGTCTTACACCTTCTGCTTCTGCCCCTCGGTGTCTGGATTTCTGGTGAAGCATATTTGACTGGTATTCCAAGGCTTACAACAGGCCCTTCCCACCGGACACTGAACTCGCCATCTTTGGCAGCTCACGGCTCACTCTTTACGGAAGGAGGCTGTCACAAGGTTGCAATGGACCTTAACAGGAAACATGGCAAGCACATCACACATGACACTGTTGCCAAACTTATTAACAAATTCAAAAAGACTGGTAGAGTTCCAGCCCAACTGAGAAGTGTAAGTCCATGAACATCCATTGATGAAGGCACAGCTGATGTGGTGCTGGCAAACATAGTCCCCTGTTTATGGAGACTTCTAGGACACCCTGTAGGATTGTCTAAATAATAGTTAGTACAAACTTTTTCATACATTTTTTATTTTTTATTTTATAACTTCTACATTATTAAGTCAGTACAAAAAAAACATTTTAGATTCCCAAACATTAGTTTTCTAGCACAAAATTAAACGTTTGTATGTCAGTAAAAAAAAAAAAAGCAGAATATTAAGTGGTAAGAGAACACTTTTCAGACAAAAAACAATGAAGGATTCTGGGTTTTGCTGCAAAAATAAGAAGCGAGTGCGACAATCAAAGTCTCAAGAAGGCCCGTGACTGGTTCTGCAAGATACTCCATAAAACTTACAGCTCATTTCCTTATAAAACTGCATTAATTGTACCAGAGACTACTATTTTAATTTGAATTTTATTGTAACAACAAATATTGACTTTGTTTCATTTACTACTGTTTACTGCACTTTACGGTATTTAAAAAAAAAAACAAATATTTAATTTCACTATTTTGAAGGTATGCTTGCTCTACAGCATTTCTTTGCATGTGCCTAAAATATTTGCACAGTACTGTATATCCCACACAGGAAAAGCTTATTTGCTTCAGAGCCAACTAGATGTACAAGGCTACAGTTCTATTTTTTTCTAAACTAGCATGTTCAAGTTTAGTGTAGTGCTGTGGTACAATGACTATTACAGTGATACTGTAAAAAAAAAAATAATAATAATAATAATATTTAATTAATTAGTTGGGGAGGAAAATCATGATGCTGTTTTGTTGTACCGTTGCCTCCTACTGGAATGGACGTTTGGCAGTTACAGTCCTGTGATGGTAACAGTGAAATTGTGAATTAAATTCCCTGCCAGGGTGCCAGAGATTCCTGCAATGAACTGATGTCCAATCCACAGTGTTTTCCTACCTTCTTGTTTCCCTCAATTATTGCAACTTGCCCAGGCCCTGAAGCAGCAAAGCATCCCCACATCATCACACCTCCATCACCATGCTTGACCGTAGGTATGGTATTCTTTTTGTGGAATTCTGTGTTAGGTTTACGTCAGACGTAACGGGACCCTTGTCTTCGAAACAGTTCCACTTTCAACTCCTCAATCCACAGAACATTCTCCCAAAAGGTTTGAGGATCATCAAGGTGTGTTTTGGCAAAATTCAGACGAGCCTTAATGTTTTTATGTGTTAGCAGTGGTTTTCGCCTCACCACTCTTCCATGGATGCCATTTTTGTTCAGCGTCTTTCTGCAAGTTGAGTCATGAACAGTGACCTTTATTGATGCAAGAGAGGCCCATATGTTCTTTGATGTTCTCCTTGATTCTTTGTGACTTCCTGGATGAGTCATTGCTGTGATCTTGGAGGAATTTTGGAAGGTCAGACACTTCTGGGAAGGTTCACTAGTGAGTTTTTTCAGTTGGAGATAATGGCTCTCACTGTGGTTCTTTGGAGTCCCAGAGCATTTGAAATAGCTTTGTAATCCTTCCCAGACTGATGTATTTAAATCATCATCATTTCTGGAATTTCTTTCAGTTTTGGCATAGTGTGTTACTGGGTAAGACCTTTTAACCAACTTCATGCTGTTGAAAAAGTTCTATTAAGTGTTGATTTAAGTGAACAGGGTTTGCAGTAATCAGGTTGTGTCTAGTCCAGCTGAACCCCATTATGAATGCAGTTTCATAGATTTGGGGAATTAGTAACTATGGGAGCAAATACATTTTCACAGTGGCTCAGTTGGTATTGGATTACTTTTTTTGCTTCAATAAATAACATTATCATTTAAAAACTGTATTTTGTGTTTACTCTGATTGCCTTTGATTTATCTTAGATTTTGTTTTAATTTCTGAAAGATTTTAGTATGAGATATGCACAAAAACAGAAGAAATCACTTTTTTCACAGCACTGTGGATATTTATAACTCTGTATCATATACACTATATGACCAAAAGTATGTGGACACCTTATCATCACACCCATATGTGGGTCTTCCCCAAACTTTTGCCATAAAGTTGGAATTGGAATTTCTAGGGACCCAAGCAAGTTCTAGCACAACAATGTCTCTGTGCACAAAGTAGGATCCATGAAGACATGGTTTACCAAGGTTGGAGTGGAGGAACTCAAGTGGTCTGTACAGAGCCCTGACCTCAATCCCATTGAACACCTTTGGGATAATTTGAACACCGACTATGCAATAGACCTCCTCACCCGACATCTGTCAGCTGCATGAGCATATCCCCCAGTCACAGTCCAAAATCAAGTGGAAAGCCTTCCCAGAATAGTGGAGGTTTTATAACAGGAGGTTATTAAACAAACACATATGGGTGTGATGGTCAGGTGTTCACATACTTTTGGCCATATAGTGTATATCATGAGTCCTATGAAGCATTAAAGGCTCTATTTTTTATTTTGAATTCTGTCTCAGGACAATTCAGTTGAAAATGTTATGTCTTTTAAAGGCAGAATTTCAGTACAGGATGCTGTGTGCTATGAGTGCTGGGACAAGCCCACGCTCTTTTCTTGGAAACCATCAGGACAATTTTGCAACACTGTGTCTTGTCAAGTGTGAGTCAATGCATGGTCCAGCAGACTAGTGAGAATTTTACACTTATGTGTGTTCCACTCCTGAGTCTGAGTGTTACTCATTCACTAGAATGCTCTGTCTCTGACCAGCTGATTCAACATTATATTTGTAGTTATTTTTTAACATCCTGTGTATGAGAAAATATGTTTCTTACTCAACCACCATGGCAAGAAAAAGCATCTTTATTTTATATAATCTTCACACCCTACTGTGATAAAAATTGTTCTCACCAGGGTGTGTTCTATGATAGAAGATACTCCAGTCCTAAGCAGCTCACTCCTCAAGTGTACTTTGGTTTCCAAGTGCAATTCATTCATCTAAATTGGCTCTGTATTAATTTGACACTTTTTTTTTATGAGATCAGACATAATAATCCAGAGATTAGTTTAGTATGACTTCACAATCTTCTCAGATAAGAGCCTGACACAAAAGAATGCTTGATTATTCAATGTCTTAGGCCGTGAATTGATGTTTGTGGGAAAAAGCAAGATATTGGTAAAATGATATCTCAGTGGCTCAAAATTTAAATGCAAAACAATAATACAATTGCGAAATAATAATAAAAATGTAGCATTTTATAATTAAAAATAAAATATTTTTTGCATTCAAAATTAGTTTTCACAAGTCGTCATATGAAGGACTATCACTCGACATGGTCTTCAGCATTTAAGGCACATCAGAAAAAAAAGAAAAAGAAGAAAAAAGGAAGAGATTAATCTTTTACTGGTATTCTCATTTGCTAACTGAAAGTGGATGAGTTTCATTCCTGTGAATAAGTAGAGCAAGGTTTGGTTAGGAAAAGGCTCTGTCTCCCTATGAATGTACTGTGTGTGTGTGTGTGTGTGTGTGTGTGTGTGTGTGTGTGTGTGTGTGTGTGTGTGTGTGTGTGTGTGTGTGTGTGTGTGTGTGTGTGTGTGTGTGTGTGTGTGTGCGTGCGTGTGCATGTGCATATATGCATTCAAGAACAAGAATCTGATGCTACAATGGGCACGGGTTCACCAAAATAGACAGCTGAAGACGTTGCCTGGTCTGATGAATTTCGACAGGCTGCAACAAACAGATCAGGGTAAGAATTTGGTGTCAGCCTCATGAATCCATTGACCCAGCCTGCCTTATTTCAACAGTGCAGGTTGGTGGTGGTGTTGGTGTAATGGTGTGGGGAATGTTTTCCTGGCATACTTCAGATCCTTAATACCAATCGAGCATCATTTGAATAGTGACCATATGCTTGCCATTATGGCAGGGGTGTCCAAAGTCCAGCCCCAGGGCCAAATGCGGAATATGGGGAAAGTTTAGTTAGTAAATTAGTTAGTTAGTTAGTTACAGTTACATTTATATAGCACTTTTATAGACACTCAAAGTGCTTTTTTTACATTGTATGGGGGAAATCTCCTCAACCACCACCAGTGTGTAGCATCAAACTGGATGATGTGGTGTCAGCCATAGTGCGCAAAAACGCCCACCACACACCAGCTATTAGTGGACAGGAGAGAGTGATGGGGATAATTAGGGGCCATGATAGATAAGGGCCAATGGGGGAATTTGGCTAGGACACCGGGTGGGTTAAACCCCTACTCTTTACTCTGTCCTGGGATTTTTAAGGACCTCAGTTTAACCTCTCATCCGAAAGACATGCTGTTTTTACAGTATAGTGTCCCTGTCATTATACTGGGGCATTAGGCCCCACACAGACGACAGGGTGAGTTGCCCCCTGCTGGCCTCCCTATTACCACTTCCAGCAGCAACCTTAGTTTTCCCCAGGAGGTCTCCCATCCAGGTACTGGACAGGCTCAACCCTGGTATTTTTTTCTGCTGCATTTTTGGTTTGTTAATGTGTTTTGAACTTACACACCACCATACTATGTACATTAACAAAGCAACAAATTTGCCTGCCATCTGTCCAGAGATTTACTGGTAAATCTTTCTCTATAAAGAAATGTGGTGTGTTATTGTTGCTCTCCTACCCTTAACAAGAAAGTGAAAAGGAAAATAGCAGCTTCAAAGTGTGCATGCTGATAACATAAATAATCAGCGGGATGGTATGCAGGCCACATGGTGTCAACACTGGCTTAGTAGGTAAACATTGAGACATACGGATTGCAGATGTTCTGCAACGCAAGGCTGATTAGTACAAAGGCAACTAAAATTATAAGAGACAGTTCTGAGTGACATAATCCATGATATACAGTGAGTGGAAATCAGAATTCAGACACTTTTATTTATGTTATTCAATATATTTCCAGTGCATATGAACCAAAAAGTCTGCATAAAAATATTTTAAATAAAAAATTAAAAGAGAAAAAGATTGAAAAGTTGACATTGACAATGTTATTGTTATGTTATTGGAGCTCAAATTAAATAATATGAATATAAAAGTGTTTTAATTTAAGGGTATTTACATCCAAATCAGGTGAACGGTGAAGGAGCTTCATCAGGGATAACGTTATGAAACAACACTCGAGTGTAGAAAGTTATAAAGCCATAGCAAAGACCTTAAACATCCCTGTCACCACAACTGGTTCAATAATATGCAAGTGGAAAGTTCATGGAACCACAATCATCCCTGGTCAGGTGGACGCTCTCAGCATGCTTTCAGAGTAATTATAAAGAAGGTAAGATAGAAGTCTGCAGTCACTTGAAAAGAGTTACGGGATCACCTGAAAGCAGCAGAAACAACAGTTATACAGAGAACAATAACCAATGATCAGGACTGCAATCATCACCGTTCCTACAGCCCACACAAGACTCCTCTGCCAAAAAATAGAATAAAAGAGATGCATGGCTAAAAACGTTTAGACAAATCAGAACTTTTTTGGAACAATATACTCTGGTCAGCTGAAACAAAAATAAAATGGAGGTGGGAGAATTATGATGGGGCTGCTACTCTTCCAATGGTACTGAGACGTTACATGGACATAGAGGAGAATTTAAGCTCATCATTCAAGAGACTGAATCTGGGGAAAAGATGGAATTTTCAACAAGACAATGACCCCAAACATACAGCCAGAATAACTCAAGAATAACTCAAGGTCAACTGCATGACCCTGCCAATTTCTTGACATTAATCCCATTGAAAGTAAATGGAGGATTTTTAAATTGTGTGTCCATCAGCAGGATGCTTGTAACCTAGTACTTCTTACTATAGATGTCTCAAAGCTGTAATTCCCAACAATAGCTTTGCAAAAAAGTACTAATTTTGGTGATTTGTGGTGTCCAAATACCCCCCCCCCCCCCAACTGAGTTGTTTATACATTTCATATTGTTTATGCTTATCAATACATGCTTTGTTGTTCACATTTACAAGCAAAGACATTATACTGTATGATGATGATAATACTACTACTACTAGTACTGCTAATAATAATAATGATAATAGCTGCAAGCAGCAATTATCAGGTTCAAGCTGCTTAGAGCCCTTAAAGATGTTAAAAATATTACTTAATATTGTGCAATCCTATAAGCACCCAAGTCAAAGAAAAAGCAAGATAATTTTAAGAAATATCAGCCTTCATTAAGCTTGTCCCTTCAAGAGTTATCACCAGGGGTGACTTAGCGGTTAAGCCTCTGGGATACTGATCAGAATGTCAGGGGTTCAAGCCCCAGCACTCCCTTAACCCTCTCTGCTCCAGGGGCACCGTATCATGGCTGACCCTGCTCTCTGACCCCAGCTTCCTGACAGGCTGGGGTATGCGAAGAAAACAATTTCACTGTGCTCTACTGTATATGTGACCAATAAAGACTCATTATCTAAGTAAAAGTGGCCACACCCACTTCAAACATTTTTATGTGACGTTACAACGGTAAATCAAAAATTCAGCTATTTTTGCTACTTATTGATCTAAGGCCTTCAAAGGATTGCCCTGCAAGAGGATTATTTCAGTAGAACAAAAAACCTAAGAATATCTCGCAAAACTAAGTTATTAACATTATCTGAAATATTTAATGAACAATTTGACAGACACCAATGGTTCTTGAGGCAAAGTTGTTTAGAATCAGAAGCCCTATCATACGATATATACAACTTGTGTTTTCTCATAACCCTGCGTTATATTCAACCGTTAGGGACACTGTATGCAAATTTTTAAGTCCATCAGATTAATGGTTCCATAGTTACATCCAATTACAAGTTTTTTTGGTAGTATAGCATAACCATGTGGATAAGGAGACTCCATAGAATCATTTGCCACTGGGTTTGTCTCAATCGGACGAAGTACCTAGGAATAGTTTGCAAAAGTAGTTGGGGGTTTTTTTCTCAAAAAATCCAAGATGGTGGAATGATGAGAGAAAAGAAATCAGATATATTGATTTTGTTCGTCTGGTCCCAAGGATTCCAAAGATACAAGATAATTGAGCCTGTGACAGACGGTTCAAAAGTTATGGCCATTTTTCTAAAAATGCTCACTATAGCCACCATCTGGCCTATCGGGCCAAATCTTTGCTACACTGTAGTACTCTGGGGAACTACCTACCCTCCAAGTTTCAGCTCTCTTACGGTTTGGGCTGCACGATCAGTTTTAGGGCAGAATAATAATAATAATAAAAATCCTTACAATTACAATAGGGTTTCGGCGTTTATAATAATAAGTTTATTTTTTATAGCACCTTTCTACACACACTTTACAATTAGAAAGCACAAATAACACAGCAAGAATAAATAAATAAATAAAAACAGTTACACTTAACAGTCACAGTTAAGAGTCACAGAAGCAATGGGCAAAAAGATGGTTTTATTCTCTTGTACAGAGGGAAGATTACTGAGGGATTGTGGAATAGAGTTAGAAAGTGAAGGGGCTACAGTGCAGAAAGCCCTACCAGCTTGGAGGACAGCTTGTAATGTGGAACAAAGTATATGCAAATGTGAAGTGGATATATGCATTGGAAGAATATTAAATAACAAACATGTTAGAATACTTATTTCCCCATTCTGTACATACAGTATACATATCTGTGTTTATAAATTGTATCCTGTAAAACAGGCTAAGAAATGACAGCAAGATTTCTAGTGTTATGGTGTACAGTGTATAGTATTGCACGAATATATAAGAAAGCAACCATTTTCTCTTACCTTCAAATAGCTTAACTGTGTGCCTCAAATGATTACAAATGTAGAATGTTCACTCTTGCTATCTTTGCTGCAGAGCCTTGAGACTTGATCATATCCCTCCTTCTGACATTTATTATGGTCCTCCAGAGAATCCATAGTATTCTGGATCACAGTCCAGACACTTGCAAATCCACCCAGGATGGGATGCCAGCTTATTTTTGGGAAGTGGGAGGAAATCAGACAACCTGGAGAAAACCCTTGTCAGTGCTTTTGATGCTACCATTTTAAATGTTTTTAAAAGGTCTTGTTTGTTTTGTTATCATAACACAAGGACCTGATGCTCTGCATATTTTACAACTGTTTGCAACCCAAACAATTGAAGCTGGCCTTGAACACTTAGAAAGGGGAATGTTCATGGCATTTTGAAATAACCTTCTAAGCAATGTTTATTGAAGAGACCAACTGATGTATTTGCTCTTAAAATTGCTGGGAGTGTTTTGAAAATGTAGACACTTTTTGTCTGACTGGCCAACACTTAATTCCATCCATCCATCTTCTATACCGCTTATCCTTTTCAGGGTCACAGGGAACCTGGAGCCTATCCCAGGAAGCATCGGGCACAAGGCGGGGTACACACTGGACAGGGTGCCAACCCATCGCAGGGCACACAATCACACACACATTCACACACCCATTCATACTCTACGGACACTTTAGACATGCCAATCAACCTACCATGCATGTCTTTGGACTGGGGGAGGAAACCGGAGTACCTGGAGGAAACCCCCGCAGCACGGGGAGAACATACAAACTCCGCGCACACACAGAGCCTCTGGAATCAAATCCCCGGCCCTGGCGATGTGAGGCGAACGTGCTAACCACTAAGCCACTGTGTGCCCCAACACTTAATTAAATATGAACATATACATTTGTATTGATACTGGCACGCCTACTAGCATTCTTTATCTTTACATAATGATAACTCTCCTGCACTGGTCTGGAATGTTCTTCCAATGTGACAACTATCCAGCTGAATAAAAAAATGTCTGATTTTTAAAAAAGGTCTGATCCAAATTTTTGCATGAACACTTGGGGTGATCATTCAGATGACTATCATTTGTCATCTGAATGACAGGCTATATCTGTGCTCTTGATGAAAGATTTCATTCTTTTTTCCCTCCTAACAAAACGCACTGGTGCATGAGAGGCCAGATTTACACATCACTACTTTTTGAACAAGAAAAATGTGAGCTTTAAGAGTGCAATGCAATGTTTAGCCTCTTTGCTAATTTCACCTTGTCATTATTTAACTATTTGCTTGAATGATTAAACATAGCGGTACAAACACAATGTCTAATACAGAGAGTAGTTTCTATTTGACTACCATTTGAATTCCAGTATGTTTGTTTGTTTATACTGTTAAATTTAGCTCAAGGAAACCCATTTCCAGTATCTGAGTTAAACCCTTGTGTTTCTGTTAACAGTGATATGATGAATAGAACATACAGTATAATGATGTCATAGCTCCTGTTTTAGGATGCATTTGCACAAGAGTCCAAATATCGAAATCACTATGTCTTTCAATAAAGCAGGTATGTCTTTTCATCAGTCTAAAACATCCTGACAGAGATCCTGTACTGCTGATTACATACTTACATTTTAAAGGCTGTGTATCTCACTAAACTTAGCTGGCCAGACTGCAAGGTTAGTCTTATTTAAATAAGTGTTTGACCTTGTATAAATATGGGTCGTATAGTTGTTGTACCTAAGAAATGCCGATGTAATCATAAAGGATTTCCTGTATTTTTTGATGCGGGAAGCAAAAGTATTTACTCATTTTTATGAGCTCCTTCCCACAGATTTGGTTGTAGAAAATTTTCTGCTACTACACTGAACAGCATTTCTGTACACTCTTTGAAAAAGGGATTCTTCAGGGTTTTTTAAGGGATCATTGCTAATTAAGCATTCTTAGCTTCCTAAACAAGGTACGCCCAAGGATATGTCGCCCAAGGATATGTCGCCCAAGGTATATAAGGTACGCCCAAGGATAATATGGTGGAAAAGTGAGATTTTACAAGGGGAATAATTTTTGTTCTTTTGTTAAATTCCCTCCAAATTGAGTCCAACAATCCAACAAAAACCCAAACATTATGTTAATATTGTGCAGCCCTACATGCATGTCCACATGTAATTAGTTTTAAGAGGAAAGCTTTATAGGTGTGTGTGTATATATGGTATATATGTACCATGTCTGGGAAGGTACTTCAAGTGAACCACCCCAGCAACAAAATAAGGTTCCGTTTAGTACCCTTTTTTCTGACAAACAGAGCTTATCTAACTATGTAGGCTACTATCCTCCCATTAGCCTATCTAATACAAGAAATACTAGGTATTTTGCTCGCGCGCCTGTATGGGATAGAAGGAGCCCATGCACCTTGAGATTTGATTGGATCTGAAAAGCGGAAACGATCACGTGACTTGCGCGACCGAAACGAACGCGGCGCTTTAGAACATAACTCGAATCTGAACTGAATCTGATTCAAATTCTCTGGATATTCAGATCGTACTCTTTCCGAGTTGCATTCTTTAGTTTGCTTTATTTGGATTACAGCAAGGGGTGGATGCAGTTGTGTATCTTGTGAGGAAATAACGCGGGGAAAGCTTGTCGGGTTTTTTGTTTGTTTGTTCTCGTTTGTTTTTGACCGGATTCCAATATGAGCAATATTATTGTGGGAATGATGGATATATATCTGCGGACATCCTGAAAGCACTCGGTGTGAGTCAGCTGCGGGACTCGTCAGCACACACTGCCATGGTTACGCACACGCATTTTGGACACAGTGCTCCACGGGCTTTGGGGTGCCATTATTTTGTATCCTCTCACCCCGCTATGAAGAAGTAAAGCGCCGAGCTGTGCGTTCTCGGAATCCGATATGTTTTGATCAGGACAACTTTTGAAGGTCGAGCCATTTGTATATTTATTTAGTATTTTCCAACTTACTCGGCGACGATGACGGATAAACATTCTCCTCCTGCACCTTACATTGGGATGGAAGTAGTGATCGCTCTCGCTTCCGTCTTAGGAAATGTGATGGTGGTTTGGGCGGTGAAGATAAACCGCTCGTTGCGGGACACCACTTTTTACTTCGTTGTCAGCTTAGCTTTGGCAGACATCGCGGTCGGGGCTTTTGTCATTCCCTTGGCCATAACGATTAGCACCGGACTGAAGACGCACTTTTACAGCTGTCTGATGGTCGCCTGTATTATGCTCGTCCTCACTCAGAGCTCCATCCTGGCTCTCCTCGCCATCGCCATTGACCGCTATCTGAGGGTCAAGATCCCGCTCAGGTAATGTCCCGCACACCAGGCTGCTGTACATGACAATGCCATAGATCATGGATATGGAGGCTGCGTCCAAAAACGCACGTGTCACATATTCTTCCATTGTTTTTCTCCTGTTAGCCATACTTCATCACATTTTAATAACAGTCCAACTTTCCAAATGTATGAAACAACATCTGCATTGACCTCTAAGTGTACTGCATGCTTAAATTGCTTGACACTGACTGTGACATGCGTCCAGGGCTGACCAATGTATCCTTTGTGAATCCTCGGTTATACAACCAAGCAGTTGAGGGTTAAGGGCCTTGCGCAGGGGCCCAGCAGGGGCAACTTAGCAGTGCTGGGATTTGAACTCATGGCCATCTGATCAGTAGTCCGGTGCCTTAACCACTGAGCTCCACTGCTTTAAAAAAAAAACAAAAAACAAAAAAAACAAAACAAAACACATATATATTACAATAGACTACTGATAAATAAGCCCTTTAACAAGTGGACAAATATTGACCACTTCAAGTGGGGTACAAATGTTGATGAACTCCTTATATAGCCTTCAGATCCGAGAATAAAAAATCTTTAGAGAATGGGTTCTCAAACGTTTTGCAGCCAGGGACACCTTTAACTGTTAAAAAAAATCACAATGCAGATTTTTAAAATGAAGATTATTATTATTATTATTATTATTATTATTATTATTATTATTATTATTATTATTATATTATTATTTATTAATTATTATTAAACAATATCACAGAATAACAATCAAATATTTGGTGGAAAACAGGGATTTTACAAATGGCATAATTTATTTCAGTTATTTTGTAAAACTACCCTCAAACTGAGCCCAACAATCTTCCCTATCTCCCAAAGTTTAATATAACAATGCGTGTCATCAAAATATGTGGAAAAATTACAATATTGTTTTTGTTAATATTGTAGAGCAACACATGAATGACTATGGGATTTTGCTTCAGCTTGTGGTTGGCTTTATAATGCTAAAAACATGCCCAATAATACCTAAAGTTTGTTTACTAAACACATCATTCAAGTTGAGAAGGTTATCTAGGTTTTTAATATTTCATAAGTTATTTCTGGCCGGTGTCTACATAATTTATATCGTATAAATTCTGAGACAGAAAAAGCTTTTATTGTACTCTGTTGTCTTTTGGCACATCATTGAATCATTGGCTCTTTGCTAGTGTAAAAATGTAAATCATGGAGATTTTGAACTTTAATTTTCTAGCAGAGTGAGATATATAACATCAGTTATTATCCCTGTAACTCGGCCAAGACTTTGATAGTGTATATGCTGTTGCAGTGGAGTTTTCTAGCATGCTCTTTCCTGAGCATTAACCCAGATCATATAAATTTTCCATCTTGAATCCACAATAACAGAGTTGCTAAATTGTATTTTAAGGCAGAGTGGTAGGATAAAACTGGCCAACTAATAGCACCCTCATCAAAGGGTGAGACTTTTTTCAAACAAATCTAAGCAATCATCATTTTTGTAATCGGTTTCCTGTTCCTCTTTGGTCTGATTCACTATATAAAGAAACCATGAGCGAAATCAGTTGCTTGATACTGACCCATGTTCAATGTCCTTCTGAGAGTAATCAGCTGTTCACGCAAGAGTATAGCTTCCATGTCCAGCGTGTTTGTCCATTTAATTTTTTTCCCATTTACGGTTCTTTTGATTTATCTTTGGGATTTGAATTTGGAACGGCAAGGCCAATTAATTTGTTTTTGCTCACTGACAAACTGAAGATATTTGGGTTTGGGATCAAAGATGAATATGAAAATAGAGTTTAATTTACATTTTTATTTCCTGGTAATTCTATGTAGATGTGTGAAATAACATAGAACATAGCACATTTTGTATCAGATCACCCAATATGTAGGCAAGCAAAAATATTGGAACATGCGACTGACGGGTGTTACTTGTTACCCAGGTATGTCCTGTTAGATTGATTGTTTAAACAATAAATAGCTCTGAACATCTACTCTTGGTTTTAGCCTCCAGTTTCACCTGTGAAGACTGGAGTTTTTGTTAAAAAGGATAAGCTAACATGAAGATCAGAGAGTTGTATATGGGAGAAAAGCAAGTCATTTTGAAGCTGAGAAAAGTGGGAAACTCAATCAGAGACATTGCACAAACATTGGGCATAGCCAATTCAACAATTTGGAATGTCCTGAAAAAGAAAGAAACCACTGTACTGAACAACAGACACCGAATGGGTTGACCAAAGAAAACAACAGCTGATGAAGAAGAACCCCAAAAGAACAGTCAGTGTCATCATCAACAACCTCCACAGGGCAGGGGTGAAGGTATCATAATCCACAGTTCGAAGATTTCGAGAGCAGAAAAATATAGGCCATACCACAATATACAAACCACTCAACAGTAAGAATCAGAAAGCCAGATTTGAATTCGCAGAGAAATACAGACATGAGGTACAAAAGTTCTGGAAACAAGATTAACCTTTACTAAAGTGATGGAAAGGCCAAAGTGTGGAGAAAGAAAGTATCTGGTCATGATCCAAAACATACAAGCTCATCTGTGAAACATGGTGGAGGTAACATCATGGCTTGGGCTTGCATGGCTGCTTCTGGAACAGGCTCACTAATCTGTATTGATGATGTAACTCATGATGGTTGCAGCAGAATGAATTCAGAATTTTACAGGAACATTTTATCTGCCGATTTACAGAGAAGTGCACTCAAATTATCATGCAGCAAGACAGTGATCCAAAACTCACTGCAAACTCAGTCAACAAAGGACTTCATCAGAGTGAAAAAGTGGAAGGTTTTAGACAATTGAGCATGCATTTCATCTCCTGAAGAGCACACACACACACACACACACACACACACACACACATATATATATATATATATATATATATATATATATATATATATATATATATATATATATATATATATATATATATACACATACATATATATGTGTGTGTGTGTGTGTATATATGTATATATGTATGTATACATATATATACATATATATATATATATATATATATATACATATATACATATATACATATATGTGTGTGTGTGTGTGTGTGTGTGTGTAAATAAAAGAATGGGGTCAAATATGCAGAAGATGCTGGAAAAGCAAGAATCTGCAGGAACTATAGGATTGTTCTGAAGAACAGTAGGCAGTTTAACTGCTCAGTACAAACAACGGACTCATGAACAACTATCACAAAACAAAAAAAAAAAACAGTCGTGAATCATCCAGGTAACAACACACAGTATTAAGAATCAAGGGTATGTAAAATTTTGAACTGGGTAATTTTTATAAACTCAGCTTTTATCTTGTCTTGTGGACTATATGTAAACATCTGTTATGTGAAATAGCTTATTCAGGACAGTACTAAATAAAAAAAACTAAATGGGATTTTTATGATCCCTCATTTTGTTAACAGTATTAAGATTTAGCAGATTCTGCAAGGTGTATGCAAACTTTTGGGCACAACTGTATATAGTCAGTGTGTAGACGCACAGTTTCTCACCTTTTCGTATTACTTATTTCCAGTTATGATCAACTCCTAAATATTGTTGACATATAGCTGTTATGTACAAATGGCAATCATGAACAGAACGTTTCTGCCTTAGACTAAACTTAGAGGTGTCTGAACATGCCCTTTTTCGCAGGATTGCATAGAGTCAGTTTATCGCAATATAAAATAAAGTGAAACCCACAGAGGTTTGCAGTTCTGGGAAATGTCACTTTGTTTTGTAGTTTGAAGTCTTGGTAAATACAGACCTGCCAACCTTCATATCTTTAGTTCTGAAAATTTTGACCAAAAAAACATTACCTCTACAATAAAGTATCAAATCTAGCATTTTACCCTCGTCAGGGTCATTATAGATCCGGAGCCTATTCTAGGAAGGTGGTGTGATGTGGGAATACACCCAGGATAGATCAAAGGGCACCATGCACCCACATTCGCACTTACGATTTATTTGTCTTAAATTCTCAACGCAGGTAATGAAGTGTGGTTAACTGACTATGCAAATGTTCAACTGCATGCTTTACATCTAGGATTAACTTCTACTCCTCGCCTTGAGTTGCTCAGAGAATTTTTAAAACACATTTTACTTCCAGATTTAAAGTAAGAATTCTAGACTTATGTTTGTGGGAGTAATTCTCAGATCATTTATACATATCGGCCCTGGTTTCCCCAAAAGCATCATAAAATTGAATTAATTGTTGTTGTTTTGTGATGCTTTTGGGAAACTCACTCCTTACTGCTTGTGACAATGGCTCTTAGGCATGACTGGAATTGTTCCAGACATAAAATACATGGTGTTTTCTGGGATTTTCCCCTGTCTGCCCTCCAATTTGGTCACCTGAAAATTTCTACCCACTAGTTAGCTCTCCCCTGTCATATGACAACTACCAAATCATGTTACAGCTACCAACTGGGGATGGTGAAGACTACCACATTCTTCCTGCCAGAAACATGAAGCCTGCCAGTTGCAGTTTTTTAACTGCTACAGTACTCATGTTTTGTAACAGGGCAGCATAATACACTCGGAAGAAGGCGTTATCTTGCCCTTTTCCACATACATGAGCTCACAGATGTCCACAATTAGCTAGTGACAATGTGATTTGACAGGAGAGTGTATGCTATCCTTCCCATCTAGACAGCATGACTAATTTTTTCCCTTGGCTCCTGTTCACAGATTGGCTGTGGCATACGCATTCGCAATCTTCCAGTAAATGCTTTTCTGTTGTGACACTTATATTTTCTTAAATTAAACATTTTCTCTTGGTTTTTTTTTAAATTTATTTTATTTATTTATTTATTTTTATTTTTTTTTGCAAAACACTCAAGTTATAATACAAAATGTAGCATTCATGAATTAAAATATTTTATCTGATTTTTTTCATTCTCTATCCCGTTCTTTAGCTACAAGCGAGTAGTGACACCAAAACGAGCTGGGACAGCGGTGTTCGCGTGCTGGCTGGTGGCCCTGATTGTGGGCTTAACTCCCATGTTTGGCTGGAACAACCTGGAGAAACTCAACCAAACCAACAACTCTCAGGGACCCAACCCCACTGTCACCTGCACATTCGAGAATGTCATCAGCATGGAGTATATGGTCTACTTCAACTTTTTTGGCTGGGTGCTGCCCCCGCTCGTCCTCATGCTTGTGATATACTTGGAGATTTTCTACATGATTCATAAGCAGCTCAATAAGAGGCTTAGTAAGGCGGGCAGCCAAGCTGATCCCAGCCGGTATTATGGAAAAGAGCTCAAACTGGCCAAATCTCTTGCTCTGGTGCTTTTTCTTTTTGCCATTAGCTGGTTACCGCTGCACATCCTGAACTGCATCACTCTGTTTTGCCCCAGTGGTAAAACTGAGATACTTATCTATGTGGCTATCTTGCTTAGTCATGGCAACTCGGCCGTCAACCCGGTCGTATACGCCTTCCGCATCAAGAAATTCCGCACTGCTTTCGTCAAGATCTGGGAGCAGTATGTCTGCTGTAAGAAAGTGAACCATTTGGCCAGTAGAGCCACCCGACGAAGGGAGTGTCTGGAGAAGAAGATGCGACGAAATAATGACATTTGACTAAGCTAGAACATTGAACGTAGCTGGCCATGTTGATTATTTTTGTGAAATGACTGTATTCACATTTAACATCCAGGTCCTGTGATCCTGTGATGTCTTGACTTATATTTCCTCTTATGAGGACATTCAAATGAAGCAGCATTCTGCCTGAAAGTGTGACGGAAATATTCACATACATAGTCAGTGGGTCCATTAAATATGACTGCTGCTTGTGTTAGTGGAAAAGCTATATGCTGTATAGTACTGGCACCTGTGGATTGTGTTTGATTTCCTGTTTTTAAATGAGATTTACAAGCTTTATAGCATCAACTTTAAAGTGCTTATAGCCACCTCAAGCCTTGTTCAGACCAGGCAATGGCCCTATATTTAATCCTCTTTGAAATGAACGGCACTGCACCATTAATAATGAAGGGGAAGAATGTACATGTATGATTGATTGTTTCCTTGAGGAAGGGCAAATTTAAATGGATAAAATACGAGTCAAATCATAACTCCTTTGCTATCAAGAATAAGTAATGTTTTACCATTTTGATTTAATTGTTTTTACCAATTTAACTCCTCTCGCTTGTGTTACAGCTGTGTCTGAAGTAACCTACAGAAGATTAATGTGAACTTCTAAAAGCACTAATATCTCCTTAAGGCATGCTTAAGCTCATAATGTGCTTAAGCATAGACTATCTGCAGAATGTTTGATATCTACAATGCTTTGAGCAGAAGAACATAAAATAAGTGTTCAATAAAAGACAAAACAAAATCATGACTTTTTCCAGTTTGAAACATACTAATAAAAGTCCTGATAGTGTTTTTAGTAATAACTGTGACACACTTCTGTAGAACTTGCCTATGATAGCACGCGATATTTGTGGTCAGCACTGCTGATAAAACCACATCCATTTTAAGAGAGCTCATCAGAAAAGGGAACGTGACAACCACTTGTACAAACTACTGAATACAAGTTCATGTAGTGTTGCTTTCCTTGGTGTGCAAGAGTTTTGGTTTTGCATTCTATATAGGATAAGGTCAGGTTGAGTTCTGACAGGTCCTCAACTCTGCAAGTGTATAAAATCATTTCTTCTATTTAAATTCTGATTTTCTGTGAAGCCCTCCAAGCTGTGTGTGTGCAGATAAACCACCTATGACACCCAGCAGTATATTCATGCGAGCTCTAACCAGCTAGAATTTCCAAATAGATGCTAAATTGCTACACATGGCACTACTACACTTCTGTAAATTGTTACGTGAGTAAATTTCTCTCTTATCATTGAGAATTTGATTATCTCTGTACCAGTACTAAATATGATAGTCATTCTCTCTAGAAACAAAACATTACCTGGAACATACAGTACTATGCAAAAGTTTTAGGCACATACAAAGAAGCTGTAGAGGGAAGATGATTTTTTTTTTAAAATACTGTAAAGAGCAGTAAACAGTAATAAATACAACAAAGGCAATGTTTGGTGTGACGACCCTTTGCTTTAAAAAAAAAAAAAGAGAAAGAAAGTAGTCTCAGGTAGAATTTTGCGCAGTTTTATAAGGAAATGAGCTGTAAGTTGTATTGAGCATTTTGCAGAAGCAGCAACGGTTCTTCAGAAGACTTTGAATGTTGCACTCACTTCTTATTTTTTGCAGCAAAACCCAGCAGCCTTCATTGTATTTTTTGTCTGAAAAGTGTCTCTTACCACTTAATATGCTGTTTTCTTTACTGACATACAAACATTTTTCTGTAACATTTAGTTTTGTGCTGGAAAACTAATGTTTGGAAATCTAAAATGTTTTTCTACTGACTCAATAATGTAGAAGTCATAAAATAAGAAATCTATGACAAAGTTTGTACTAAAAAAAAAAAATAGGGTCCCTTTTGCACAGTACTGTATGCACCTCATTTGGTCATGGTGAATGTGAAATAATTATTCAGTGCAGTGTCGCCCCCTTCAGGTAGAGATTTTTAAAAAATGCCAGTGATGAAGCTTAATATGTGTGTGTGTATATAATCTTCTTGAGCAATCCGAGAAAGAGACCCCAAAGCAGTTGATTACCTTATATTGTTTATATAACCTTAATGATCAGCTAGGAAGCTGAGGATGTAAAGAAAGCACAAAAAATGTCAATTTTCTTTTACTTATTTCACCTCTCTTTCCTTTATTCTAGCATAAATTTAACAATTAAGAAAATCCTAAGATTACAATGGTTATGGTCATGCACCAATCAGTACATTACAGTATCAGTAATACATTAGTATTTCTTAAAATCTAGTAAACAATTGTTTTGTTCAAAAAGGCCACTAGAAAAAAACAATATAGTCATCTAGACCATGATTCAAGTTTATACCAAGAAGTCCAACAGACATTGATTTAATGCATGTAGTTTGATAGCTGAATTTTAAAAAATGGCATTATTGCATACCCATTCAAACCTAATATCACACACCTATGACTTAAAGGTGTTTTCGTAGTTCATTCTTATTGTGGTAGCTCTTTGGAAATCTTGGTCTCTTCATTGTTTTATCTTGTGTTTCACAGGCAAAATTCCTGAGAAAAGAGTGACTTTTCATATTCTTCTCATTCTCGTAGGCTAGAGACCCGCTCCTGAAAAGGAAAGGAAATTCATTTATTATTTACAGCCCTGTATAGGTACTAAAGACAACTGAAGTTTTTTTTTTTTCTACATTTTATTGCATTCATTTATGCAATGCTATTTGCAAACTTACAGTGCAGTGATAAAAAAAGAGAGGGCTTTTTATTTTTTAAAAATAACGAGGTCATTGGCTGCCGAGCAGGTTTAAACACTGTAAGCTTTGAGGAAGTGCCTGTACTTGAGAAATGACTCAGCTTGCTCTTATGTCCCAACCTGTACAAATAACACTTTCACTTTACAAGATATATAGTTAAGCACGTCTATACTTACTATAGAGAGGCAAGGCTGTGCTGCAAAACCTTGAGTAGCTTGATGTTGTTTAGTGAGAGGATATATATTAGTGATCAGAAAAGCAAGCAACCAGGGTTGGTACCTGGTTTATGGCTGAACTGTGTGCCCTAATAATCAGGACCCTAAGCATTAGTAAGCAGCAGAATGATGAATCATTGTAAAAATGGAACTATACTAGAATAACCTCAAGGTAACCACGGTAACTGAAAGTTAGGTTTCATCTTGACAATTTGTATGAAATTCCTCTTGCGTGTTAGAACTCCTTTGTACCTTTGGTGAGAGCAAGTTGGTCAACCAATCAGGGTGCTCAGAACTTACCCAGCCTCCCTGCTCCCTGATCCATGTGCCTAGCCGATTGTTAACAATGTTGAAAACGGCATCATGTATGTGTGTTGTCAAGTCTGGGCAGTTCCTCTTCATGTAAAGTGACAGTGCCATTGTGGCCTTCAGGAGATGCTTCTCAGGAACAATTTCAGGACTCTCAGCCACCCACATCTTACACAGGTAGTCCACACTCTTAGTGAATGCAACAGCTGCCTGAAAAAGACAGGCAAAAAAAGCGCTAATTTACAATCAAATCAGCTTACATGTGTGTTCCCTCTATTTTATTATAGAGGTGTGCAAAACACACCTACTGTATATTGGTAGTCTTGCTTGAGGAGTATCGAAACTTAACTGCAAAAGGCCTGCTTTGCAAGTTTTCATTCAAATCAAGCAAGAGCCACACCTGATTCCACCTGTTTAATCAGCTGATCGTTGCTTTCAATTGACTATCACGTGTTGCTTCTGCGTGGCTGGAATGAAAACCTGCAGCCACATTGGCCATTTCTGAGACTGGATAAGATCATATCATATCCTCAATAAATTACATCATATCAATAAATGAGAGAGCAAACGTTTCTACTTTGGCTTTCTATCATTGATTCTTCCAGTCCTTGATTCATTTATTTCTACCCTTTCATATATTATACCATTATTTCTACAAAAACAGCAAAGAACAGTTTAAAACAGTAAACCTTTATTATGGCTTGTCCTTTTTAAGCTGTTCTTTGCTGTTTTTGTCTGCATTTAAACAGTGGAAGTCATTTTGACCAATAACATAACAGATGTACCCCCCCCCCCCCCCCCCCCCATAATAGGATGGCTAAACATCATTATAACTGTAATAATAATAAAAAATCTCCCTGTGATGTCAGAGCAGCACCCAACTGCTAACTTCTCAGAGGAATAGTGTAAATACAAGACCAACAAACAAAGTATAGCCAGAAGCTCTAAACACATCAGAAACATTTCAATATAAACACGTTCAATGTGTTTCATGGTGTTTTCCTTTAAGTCTATTACTTAAAATTGTCAATTCTAAATGGTATAGCTATGTTTTACTTCAGACAGCCTGAGCTGCTTATTATACTAATATCTGTCTAAAACCAGTAACTAGTACCTTAAAAAGATTACACAATTTTGTATGAAACTTTTTTATATATATATTGTAGGCAAAAAAAAAAAAAAAAAAAAAAAGTTTAAAATGAAATGTGAGTGTATCCTACAAGGCAATAATCATGAAACTTAAAGCCAAAGCAGAACATGGTTTGAAAATAGTGGTCATCCTATGAAGCTAATTTTAATGCGTTTAGCGTATATGCCCACACACCTGGTCAGCGGCTGCTTTCTGGACATCACGCATGAGCGGCTGAATAACCGTCTCATCGTAGTGATCTCCTAACTGTCGGAGCTGAGCGGCTATTTTGACCGGGTCTACTTCTGGTAAGGAGAAAGTCATATTAGTTAGAAACAACTACGAAATATTTTGGTTGTGTAACTGAGTAAAAATTAACATAAAACGTCAGCGACGTTAATCAGTTGACGCGGGTTCTTCCCGGAAACGCACAGTGTATTAGGAACAGGGAGCTAGCTAGCTAGCTAGCAGTTACAACACGTCTACACCATCATATATCAGCTTCTGCTCATAAATACATTATTGCTCATTAAGTAAATGAATGACTAAAGGTCACGTTTATGCTTTTTAATCATTCGACGCCATGATTACGAAGAACGGTTTAGAAATGCTCAGTGTAAGAAAGACTGAGAAAGTTTAGCCTGTGTTTACACGAGACATTTTGTACTAGATTTCTGAAGTTCAGTTACTGTCACAAGCCTTCACTTATTATACACCTTAACAAGACCGATTTATTACATGAATATTCAGTTTAATGAAGCCACGACTGTCTATATTAAAGTCGGGATTATTACCGAACAAGTGCCAGTGTCTATTTTAGCAAAGTGCTTAGCAAAATATCAGTATCTATTTCTTAACAAAGTGCTATTAATTCAGCGTTACTTTGCTATATAGTAATGAGACAGTATATTGATGACACTTTCGCTAAGAAATGAGTGCACTTTTCTACTTTGCCACTATGCACTCTATTTTAAAACCGGAAATACGTTGAAAAACATTTCAGATATCGGCTACTTATTACCTGAGCAACTATCCGTCTCCAAGTACGACTCTCCGAAAAAGCAGCACAGGATGTCCGAGGTTTGCTGAGAAAATGTCACAAGGTCCATCGATAAATTCTGAAGAGACAAAAACCTAAAATACTACACAAGCTTGTGGGAGAATAAACGCGTCGAGTAGAGAGACGCTTTAATTTCGTATATAAAATTGTTAAACAGGATTTCTTCCTGATGACAAATTAGTTGCCGTGCTCTGTATCTGAAAGTAAATGATAAAGCGAAGTACGTTCCTTTTGGGGTGTTTTTTTTTATGGGGAATGCTATTGTCTGTCATGCTTGGTAGCTTACGTCATCAGTTCCCGCCCAGCTTGTTGCTATGCTGATTTTGACCTGCATGGGCGCCATTTCACCGACAGATGGTGCAGTTGGAGCAGGAATGAATCCCACTGTCTGTCCGCCACACCCTAATGCTCAAACTAATGCTCAAACTGTCTGTGTGGAGGTTTTGCGCATGTTTTTTCAGTGTCTGCATTGGATTCCTCTAGGTTTTCCAGTTTCCTCCCAATAACACGCCAGTAGGTGAATCGGCAAGTCTAAATTATCCTAGAGATGTGTGTGTGTCGACCCAGTGGCTACAATAATGTGTGCTTTGTTTATTGCCACAATTAGAGCAAAGGTATCAGAAAAACTGTCCTTTGGTATTGTTATCGAATTCAAGGTATTGGATTGATGGGACAGAACATTTGCCTCGCACCTCCAGAGTTTCGGGTTTGATTCCCGCCTCCACCCTGCATGCGCGGAGCTTATTTGCACCCCCGTGCTTCGGAGGTTTCCTCCAGGTACTCCGGTTTCCTCCCCCAGTCCAAAGACATGCATTGTAGGCTGATTGGCATCTCTAAATTGTCTGCAGTGTGTGAATGAGCTTGTTAGTGCACACGATTATGCCCTGCGATGGGTTGGCACCCTGTCTAGGGTGCCGCCCGCCTTGTGCCTCGAGTCCCCTGGGATAGGCTCCAGGCTCACTGCATCCCTGTGTAGAAAATGAATGGATGGATGGATTGCTGTTGAAATGATCAAAAAACACTCGCAGGGTTTTCAGAAGTCTTAGGTGCTGTCTGGGTTCTTAGGGCATGGTTGTGGGGGGGTTTAAATTATTTGAAGTAAAAAATTTCCATGTTGTTTTTCGACCATTATGTTTGTGAAGAAAAGCTGTCAACACTTATTGTACTTATAATCAAAAGTCTATTCATGTTAAAGATTTAATGAAGACAAATGCCTTTTTGTGTTCATTCGACTTAAGCTGCTCTGCAAAAAAAAAAACTCAGGTGCTGTGCCTAAGCCTTTCTGTGGTAAGGAAGATCCTCAGTTTAATTACAGGTTTTTACAGTAGAAAATGTGTAATATATGAGCGTGAGAGCAGGGGTGGGGGAAAAAATCATAAATTCAGTAGCTAGTAAGTAAAAAACAGTCTGCCATCAGACAGATCATGCCTCAGACAATGTGCCATGTAGTAGGCAGTGCGTTATAGTTAAAGCAGAGAGGTGTGTCGAATTATTGTGAAGTGTATTTAATTAAAACATTGCATACCAATGGTTACAATGAGGTGTGCTTTGTTTGTCACAATTAGAACATGGGTATTAGAAAAAGTGTTGTTTTGGTATGGGTGTTGAATTCAAGGTATCGGATCAGTATTGAAATGATCTAAAACGATACCCAGTCCTAATCCCAGGTTCCCGAGCTGCTGATTTTTTTTTTTTCACATGTCTCACAGATATTGGGAGATATTCTGGTGTTCCCTTTACAAAGCTTGTTTTTGTTTTCTCTTGCACAGACTAGACCAGTTCACAATATCATACAATGATGGAAATGTTTCTTTCCAGTAAATTGTAACTCTCGGGGGGGAAGAACGCGATGACCCAACAATCTCAGCACAAATTCGACAATTATTACTTTTTTTTTTTATTCCTGGCTAAGCATAAACACCCTGGAGAGCATGAGAAGGTAGTCCACAAGAGCAGACCAATAAGATCATGTCAACCTTTATTAAGTTGGCCAAACATTGCCATTTCTACTTGTGCATTATTTATGCTTCTCAGCACCTCGGAGAGAACGCGGTCGCACAGAGAGACCCCCATTTCTTCTTCCATGCAGTACTCCTTATATGTCTGTGAAGCACGGAGCAGCTATCTTCCCATTACCTGTCCTGATGTGCATCTAGCTCGTTTCACTGATATTAAAGTTATCAATAATGAGGGCAAAGCAAGCTTAAACAGCTGAGCCACGGTGTGTAATTCTGAGCGGAGAAGGACAAACGAGATCTGTTTCCATACGTAATATAAATCATTTCTACAACTAATGACAGTGCACATCTGTCAGGATGGAGAGAAATTTCTGGAGAGGTAACGTTATGTAAAGAATAAAACTCTTGAAGGCATGCTGTTATAGGAAAAGAATCAAGAACAAGGTGGTGTGCTGTTTACTGTTCCCACCCAGAAGATTATTTTCCAATAACAGCACTCCCCAAAGTTCAATCTCCTTATACTATAACCATTTGCCAGCACTAACAATTGTTAATTTATTACTGAGCAACACGTCATGCTTTTTAAGATGTTATGGGTACATTTCATATTGCAGAACGTTCATGAGACTAGTAAGTTTCTGATTTTTACTTGCGTTATAGTAGCTATAAACGGTCATTCCCTCACCGTTCCTTCTTGAAATTAAGACAAAAAAACAGCTTTTCATGTTACAGAGCAAGTGCTGACATTGGAGACTCCTTCCATTAATGTTATATACAGTGAGGGAAAAAAGTATTTGATCCCCTGCTGATTTTGTACGTTTGCCCACTGACAAAGAAATGATCAGTCTATAATTTTAATGGTAGATTTATTTGAACAGTGAGAGACAGAATAACAACAAAAAAATCCAGAAAAACGCATGTCAAAAATGTTATAAATTGATTTGCATTTTAATGAGGGAAATAAGTATTTGACCCCTCTGCAAAACATGACTTAGTACTTGGTGGAAAAACCCTTGTTGGCAATCACAGAGGTCAGACGTTTCTTGTAGTTGGCCACCAGGTTTGCACACATCTCAGGAGGGATTTTGTCCCGCTCCTCTTTGCAGATCTTCTCCAAATCATTAAGGTTTCGAGGCTGACGTTTGGCAACTCGAACCTTCAGCTCCCTCCACAGATTTTCTATGGGATTAAGGTCTGGAGACTGGCTAGGCCACTCCAGGACCTTAATGTGCTTCTTCTTGAGCCACTCCTTTGTTGCCTTGGCCGTGTGTTTTGGGTCATTGTCATGCTGGATTACCCATTCACGAGCCATTTTCAATGCCCTGGCTGAGGGAAGGAGGTTCTCACCCAAGATTTGACGGTACATAACCCCGTCCATCGTCCCTTTGATGTGGTGAAGTTGTCCTGTCCCCTCAGCAGAAAAACACCCCCAAAGCATAATGTTTCCACCTCCATGTTTGCCGGTGAGGATGGTGTTCTTGGGGTCATAGGCAGCATTCATCCTCCTCCAAACACGGCGAGTTGAGTTGATGCCAAAGAGCTCCATTTTGGTCTCATCTGACCTCAACACTTTCACCCAGTTGTCCTCTGAACCATGCAGATGTTCATTGGCAAACTTCAGACGGACATGTATATGTGCTTTCTTGAGCAGCAGACCTTGCGGGTGCTGCAGGATTTCAGTCCTTCACGGCGTAGTGTATTACCAATTGTTTTCTTGGTGACTATGGTCCCAGCTGCCTTGAGATCATTGACAAGATCCTCCCGTGTAGTTCTGGGCTGATTCCTCACTGTTCTCATGATCACTGCAACTCCACGAGGTGAGATCTTGCATGGAGCCCCAGGCCAAGGGAGATTGACAGTTCTTTTGTGTTTCTTCCATTTGCGAATAATCGCACCAACTGTTGTCACCTTCTCACCAAGCTGCTTGGCAATGGTCTTGTAGCCCATTCCAGACTTGTGTCGGTCTACAATCTTGTCCCTGACATCCTTGGGGAGCTCTTTGGTCTTGGCCATGGTGGAGAGTTTGGAATCTGATTGATTGATTGCTTCTGTGGACAGGTGTCTTTTATACAGGTAACGAGCTGATATTAGGAGCACTCCCTTTAACAGTGTGCTCCTAATCTCAGCTCGTCACCTGTATAAAAGACACCTGGGAGCCAGAAATCTTTCTGATTGAGAGGGGGTCAAATACTTATTTCCCTCATGAAAATGCAAATCAATTTATAAAATTTTTGACATGCGTTTTTCTGGATTTTTTTGTTGTTATTCTGTCTCTCACTGTTCAAATAAACCTACCATTAAAATTATAGACTGATCATTTCTTTGTCAGTGGGCAAACGTAAAAAATCAGCAGGGGATCAAATACTTCTTTCCCTCACTGTAAACATCTCCTTACAGAATGCTGTTCCACAGTATTGATTATTTGTTTGTTTTTTGTTTTATTATCAGTCTTAGTTTATGTAGAGCATTTGCCGTACAAGTCCCTGTGTAAGTTGTTACTATAGAAACATGAATGTACTAGAATGAGCGCATTATTGATATAATCCTGTGATCTGAATTACAGCTGGATCTACTGCCAATCGACACCTCTGGACCAATTCGATTCAAGAATTCAACAGCGCTGTTGTAAAATGTGTCGCAGGTTTAAGCTCTGTCCTGTTTAGTAGTTAAATATCATCCATTTAATCATTTTGTAGCTAAGGATATGGTATTTTGTTCTTTCCATCCTACGATTTTGCATAGAAATGTCGATCGGTCTCGGAAATAATTTGTCTCCAGTTCTGTGCCATTCTGCCAAAACAGAGAGTGATTGCAGACTGCAGGCACAATCAGGTCACAGAAATACACACATACAATTTATTTACTGCTCCAATGGGCTTATACCATTTGTCTACCATGACACAGGAGGCGAATAAAGCTTTACTAAACCTACGCAATCCACACTGGCCTTATGAGTTCCTTTCCAATTGTGCCTCTGCAGAGACAGGCGTCTCAAATCTGATTCCAGGCTGTGACAGCTGTCCGAGTCTCCCAGGTGGCCCACTCTACTCAGCAGCAAAGTGTCTTATTAAACAAGAAATACCAAAAAAAAAAAAAAAAGCAGACACAGAAATCAGAGAGAGAGAGAGCAGAGCCTTTTTATGATATCGCTCACAAAGAACTCGTGGATGAGTGTGTGTGAGTATTTGCACCCTCCAATCTTTCTCTGAAATCCGTGTCCTTGACAGCTAGGATATAATTACAATCACAAACGATCATTCACAAGAGGTTATGTGATTAATCAGTGTTTTTTTTTCAAGAGTGACACACACACACACACACACATGCACACAGAGACACAGCTTAATTTCTCATTTCCCCCATACAGACCTTGGCACTGAATATTTCTCCCTTAACAGTCCTGTGCCCTTTTCGCATGATAAACACTGTGAATCACATTGAGCTGCAGCGTTGTATAGCTGTAGTTGGATGTTGGATATTGAATGTATTGTTTTGACATTCTGAATATGATGATGACTCCGAGGAGTTCGCTAAACCCTAACAATACCGATATATGTTAATGATTGTAGATTGTACAGTTAAAAAATATAATGTCAGTTTGCTTTTGTCAAAGGACATTCATGATGCTAATGGAGAAAACCAGAATACTGATACTGTCTATTAGGGCATGCTTATTGTTCAAGTTTTTTTGGGGGGGGGGTTTCCTCTTTTGGCTGCTCCCGTTCATGTCGCCACAGTGGATCACATCTTCATATTTTGTTCCTGCACAAGTTTGACGCCGGATGCCCTTCCTGACGCAACACTCCCCATTTTCCGGGCTTGGAACCAGCACTGAGAATGCACTGGCTCATGCAACCCTCCAGTGGCTGGGGTTGGTTCCCTGACCACAAACTGAACCCGGGCTACGGCGATGAGAGCGCCGCATGCTAGCCACTAGTCCACCAGGGAATCTACTAGCCCAGCTACTGACTTAACAAATTTTTATCCAGCTGAACAGAATTTTTTTTAAGCATCTAAACTCTAAAATGACCAGCATGTTTTGCTCTGGTCCCTGGTTCGATCCTGAGCTCTGGTTTCTGTCTGTTTGGAGTTTCTGTGCATGTTCTCCCTGTGTCCATGTGGATTTCCTCTGGGTTCTCTGTCCCCCCCCAAACATGCCAGTGGGTGGACTGGCTACGCTAATTTACCCCTGGATGTTAATGTATATTTACGGTGCCCTGCGATGTATGGCGACCCATCCAGGGTGTTTTCCTTCCTCGCACCCAGTGCTCCGGTGATCCACTGTGATCGCATGGTAAAGTGAAGATAAATCAATGAATTAATTTAGTTCCTGTAGCACTTTTTAAAAACTTTTTGGTTTCACAGAGATATCAACAAGAGCCTTAATAGTAAATGATTTATGGTGATTAAGGTTTTTGAGTCATGCAGGTTATTTGTCTAGGAGTATGAAATTAAGCAGACTGGATTTGAATGACAATTTTGAAGACCTTTCCCAGCTCATCTGCATTGTTTCATCATCTTCCTACCACAAGTCCAGTTGGTAGGTCAGGCTTTCTCGACTCTACTCTTTAGGACACAGGAGTACTCTCCATATTAAACATTATCTGATGAGCTGGATTTGTGTTCACAGTTAGAAAAGAGTGAAGAGGTGTATAGCTTGTAGTTGAGAAATCATGGCACAGACTTTCTAAGGCTAAACAATAGCAAATGCCACATAAAAAGTGTTGTAGCAGATGGGAACATTCCCTAAACAATACATTTCCTTATTGTGTTCCTGCAATATTGACAAGAAAGAGGACGAAAGGCCCCCAAATCACCATATATGGTAAACAATTTCCCTTTAAAGGCATTATTTTATGGCTGTGTGTGCGCAATATACTGCCCCAAATGCATTTGCGATTGTTGTTGTCTTTTCTGCTGCCATTTTTGGAAATGTAATGTATTGCAGCATGAGTGGTATGAATACATGTACGTATGTATCATTATTCAGCCAGTAGTTGGTTGGGAAATTCCAGACCTGTCTCCAGTTTCATGGTGAAATGTTCCCATGGCTAAAAACCCTGGAGTAGAAAGGAAATGACTGTGCATAGGGGATGATGCCGCTGCGTTTTCTGGTCCCTCCAAAAGTGAGCGGACACATTTCCACTGCACCAACGAAACGACTGAGCCACTCATCACTCTCAACAAACAGACTCCCGTAGTTCTTAAAAACATGATTCTTGCATTTAAAATGTTCATGTGACAGTTCCTCAAAGCAAGGCAAGGACAGCTGTTGTCTGCTTCATCCTAATCAATCTTTAGATTCACCTTTAATGTGATTTTACTTTACAGTTCAGCTGTGTCACCTGTCTGCATCTTCTTGTGAGCACCATAGTGACCAATTATTGTTAATACTGCTGATGTGATTGACAACAGGAGCTTCACATAATCAGTTTACCCACAATGCCACTTTTCTTCCGCTAGGGGTTTCTGCATAGGCACGGTCAAGAGTAGTTCTACTGTAAATATACTCACATCCTGCTCACACACAAGAATAAATTGATCAAGCACATTCTTCTGTATTGTAATCACAAAACTACCCATATGCACACTTGATAAAGAAGATCCCAGGTTTTATAATAATAATATTAACCTTAAGTGGAGTATAAATGAACAACTTCTGGTATTGTCCAGTGCTCCATGTCACTCAAAGTCATAAAAACATTTGAAAATACCTGAATCATACTCAATTTGACAGTGACTTGAGTTATTTTATTATCCCTTTAAAATACATGATATCAGAGTGATTTATGGTATCTATATATCATTTCATTATTAATTTGTGTAGCAGTTGTTTTTTTTTTACTGCTCACATACATTTGCTGTGGTACATTTCCATTTACCCGAACATTGGAATTAATCTTTTTTTTTTTTTTTTTTTTTTTAATTAAGCAGGCTCACTAAAACAGAGTTCCTGGAAAAGACTTCTGCGATTCCCAGAAGCACTTGTGCTCTTTTAGCTGTTTATTATCTCACAGTATGATGCACTGCAGCACTCAGAGCAAACTAGTTGGAAGAAAGGAGTCAGCTGTGTAATTCAATTTTATTTAATGTGATTTAATAAATATTTAATAAGTGTGATGGTGGGTCTGAGAGAGCTTTAAAAGTCATTATTTATTTATTATTCGTGTAATTTCTTTAGAGTAAAGTTCCAGATGTGTGGTGTTCAAGAAGAGGACTTGATTTGTGCTGTAATACTCTAATAATATGGTGGCTTAGTGGTTGTGGTTGGGTTTGGGGGGGGCACTTTCGGTCAACCTCTGATGTACGATCATCTATCGTACAAGTCCCTGTGAGTTGTTGTATCGAAAGGATAACATATTAGAACAAGCAGCTGGAACTACCGTCGGAGCTGCTGTTATTGAAAATGAATCACCACCTTGTGACCAAAAAGATTTGAGAAATCAGCAGCACTGTCATATAAATTTCTTGTATTCACTTTCTTCAAATTGAGTTTTATGCAGCCTGCTATTGTAAATGACTTAATAGTAATAATAATAATAATAATAATCTAACAAAATAAATAATTGTTGGCCATGTCTGATGTCAAATCCAGGCACTGGACAAACATTTCTAAAAGAATTAATCTCCTTTATTAATTTTCATTTAAGGCAATCCAATACAAAGCATTTCACAACCCACCGTTATAACAACAATCATGTACAATATAGTAATTTGAGGTGAAAAACAAACATGCCAGTGAAAAATAATAACTAAAAATTAAAAATAAGTAAAAACAACAAATAATTCAAGATGAATGCATATATTAAAAAAACAGACCATGGGACATGCTGTGGGCTGCCTGTTTCCAAATGAAACAAATATCACACAAAAACAAACCAAAGGTACAGCAAGAAAATAAAAACAGCGCACTAAGCCTGCTGTTATAGTTGGCATTTACATGTACAATTAATTTTCTCTACAGTATGTTACAGATGTTGGCACGGAATGTTTACCTGTACATCCCCCTAACACATATCACTGGGTGTAAAGCTGCGATCAAACACTTATCGTCCACTACAGGCAATAAATTAAATTAATAAACGGTATGAAAAGGGATCATGTACAGTTCTTAAGGAATGAAATCTTTACAATAAAGTGCTTCCTTAAATATTTTGAGTGAACTGTTTTTTAAAAAAAAACAAAAAAAAAAAACAGACTCATTAAATGATTTATGCGCCTCTCCACTCAGTCTTCAGTGGTAGAAGTTAAATCCCAGAACTGCTCAGGAGACATTGTTACCCCTGAGTAAGAATCTTGACTTTCAGCTGCTTATATGTTTGAAAGGAATTCTGCCTCACTTATAAGATAAATGAATAGTTAATTAATTAAATGAATTAGTATGTAGCATTGTTCTTTCCTGACCACACAGTACGTTTAGGGCTCATGCATGCTGTGCAGTGTTGTAAATCTTTGAAAAGGTTAGATAGAGAGTGCTATATTCGAAACCTCTTTTGTGCACCCCTTGTGTATTTTGTATTTCTGATCCAGGTCAGTATGCTGCGTCTGTGGTACAACCGATCCACAAGCTACAGTGAGTTTGTCTGGGAGTGTATAAGAAAAACGATGTTACACACTGGGTAAATTACAAAGAAATGACAATCAGATTAATGCTTGGAATAAAGATGGCAAATAGGTCTCTGTAAGCCTTCTTTTGGAATAATTTAACTGTAACATACAACCCCTAAAAAAAATTATGGAATTACCACACTTCGATGATGCAGGCTCTCATAAAAGGAGCAACAAAGTACTAATTGTGGTTTTTGTTGTTGTTACTGGTGGTTCCATAATTTTTTCCTCAACATTGAGTGATTCCATAATTATTTCACCTACTTGATTTGGAAAAAAAAAAATACATTAATTTAAAAAATTTCATTTAACTTATTTGAGGTATGTTTCACGAAGCCAGAATGTTCAGTTATTAAACAAAAATGGTTTTGTCATATGTTTTTTATTTATTTGCTATGAAGTAAAAATAAATAAATAAATAAATAAAAGCTGGGTGAGCATCCTCTAACTGTGGTGATTCTATCATTTTTGCCAAGGGTTAGTATGGGGGGAAAAATGAGATTTTGATTGCGTGTTGGAAGTATGTGTCCTGCAGCAAGGGGGATTACAATACTGTTATTAGCACACCCTTGTCAACATGACTGTAAACTCAAAAGGCAGTGTGAGCTGAACAATACTTTATATTTCTAAAGTGTCTCATATAGCTTGATGCATTCAAATTGGGCTAAGTGCTCCATCTATAAATGGCAGTTGCTGTAGTTTGTTTTATTTTAATCTTGTAGTTAGTAAGCAATCAGACACCATGTTGATTTCTTACAATGAAAAACTGTACAAATATCCAAGGAAACATCTTCAATTACACATATCTTTAATGAATGGAATGGCAACAAGGGTGTGATGAAAACAGTAATGGAAACACAATGCAAGTATCCTATAAACATTATTTAATAGTTTATTGAAGGCCAATTCTTTACCTTTTGATTGTTTCTGGTGAACTACAATAAAGGTCCAAAAGTATGTGGACACCTGACCCTAACACCCATATGTGCTCATTTCAAAACCATGGAGTTGGTCCCCATCTTTGCTGTTATAATAACCTCCACTGTTCTGGGAAGGCTTTCCACTATATTTTGGAGCGTGGCCATGGGGTTTTGTCCATTCAGCCACAGTATTAGGTCAGGCACTGATGTCGAGAAGGCCTGGTGCACAGTTGGCATTCCAATCCATCCCAAAGGTGTTCATTGGAGTTGAGGTCAGTGCTCAGGCTGCTTGAGTTCTTCTACACCAACATTGGCTAACCATGTCTTTATGGACCTCGTTTTGTGCACAGGGGCAATGTCATAATGAAACAATTTTACTTTTTACTTTTTCTACAGCATATGAAGACATTCTAGACATTTGTGTGCTTACGCTGCTAAATTTGTGGCAAGTTTTGGGGAGGCTCACATATGGGTGTGATGGTCAGGTGGCCCTGTACTTTTGGGCATATTGTGCAGATGTGTACTTTTGTTATACAAATTGTGTATCCGGGCATACTAATGGCATGGCTTTATATAATATTTGTACACTCACCTTTAATAGGAACACCTGTACCCCTACTCACCCTTGAAATTATTCAATCAGCCAACATTGTGGAAGTGTGGAAGCAGCGCAACACATAAAATCAACAAGCTGATCAACTTCTGCTCGTCACTGGATGTTTTGGGTTTTTTATGGAGTTATGCCTGAAAATTCCAGGCGATCAGCAGTTTCTGAAATACTCCAACCATCTTGCACCAACAACCGTGCGACAGTCAAAGTAACTGAAATCACACTTTTCGCTATTTTGATGTTTTATGTAAACATTAACTGAAGATCTTGACCTGCAGCTGCGTGATTTTATGCATTGCACTAATGCCACATGAATGGCAGATAATTGCATGAATGAGCATATTGTGTAGACATTCTATCATAACCTGGAATTCATAATGTACCTTTTTATAAGGAATATTATGATATTCCTGAAAAGAAAGAAAAAAGATCATGCATGCCCTAATGGAACATAAAGATAAAGAAATCAAATGTAATTTTATATATATCGCTTACATGAAAACCATCCAGCTGGGAATTAGCTGAATTAATTACATAAAACTGATCTATTTGCTTTTCCTTATATTGAATTAGATATCATATGACAAAACCATTCAATCTGACTAGATGTGCAATGGCTATAAAACAATACTTTGTCTAATTTTTGTATGTTTTAATTAGTTACAGTCTGTAATTGTCTTAGATGTTATGGTGACTCATCACTGCAGCATAACCGCATGCCCAGTTGAACAGGTCACCAGAAATGCCACGTCTAAGTTGCCGGTGACTCACCAGACATGTAGAGGACAGAACATGCTGCAAATAGTAACAAAGCTATGATGATGCTGATCAACCTTTTAATCACCCAGGACTGTAATTTAGTCCATCACAGAGGCCAGGTCTCATTTGATTAAAAGTCTCTTGACAAAATCGAATTGGTTTCTGTGGGCCATAATATTCAGAGTATTATTCATCTGTTCTCGCAGAAGAGAGGGATAAGAAGAGAGATGGAAAGAGCAGGAGAGAAATGGGAGCGATTGCAGAACAGCAGATGTGACCATTCGTCTTCGCACAGGGGAAACAGGAAATAAAAACATATCTGTTACATTGCAGTGTGCAATAACCTTGTAGATTATAATCTATTTTGCAGTGGATCTGACAGAGCCTAGTGCTTAAAAGTTTGATTTCACCCTCGAGCATATATAATTAGGAATAAAATTTTACTGCTGTGCTTTTTAACTGATCTGAATAAGAGATTTACCCATTATGTGCCTATTTTCTGTATAGAAACACACAACTGTGTATCGTCTCACCAGCATGCTTTGAACAGACAAGAAACAGAATCTACTAAGAAACAACATAAAGGCTAAAAAAAAAACCCAACACTTAACCCAAGTGGTGCGCAGAAGTGTCAAATCAAATGCACTTGAACAAGTCTCAATCCGCAATGAGAATGCCACTAAGAAAAGTATCAGAAAACTTCACCTGAATGCACATAGTACACCAATGTGGAGTAAGGTCAAAGGTCAGAGCAGGGAATACTTGTCCAGGTACACTGAGACAATGACAGACAGGCACGAGTTGAATCCACAAATATCATCCTCTTCTTCCCTTCTCAACTCACTGCCCCAGAAGAGAAACAGTCATGAGCCAAGATTTTTTTTTTCATTCTTTTTCTTTTTTTGACAAAAACTTGACTGAAGTGTGCTTCTTTGATCATGCTGTTGTCCCAGAGAAAACAGGCAGGAAACAAAAGCAGTAAGAGAAATGCCTTGGCATCTCAGAGTGTCCCAGAGAGACCGTATGTAGAGTTATGAATGGAGCCAGTGGCCTACTGCTCCATCAGTCCCAATCCCATAATTCCAAGGAGGTTGATGTTAGGCTGAACACACCCTCAGGGAAGTGTGGCCTCATATCTGAGTGTGGTGTGTGTGTCCTGGGGGGGTGTATGGAGGGGGTGCTGGGTTGGGTTTGATGCCTCTGCTCTTCATGTATGAAATAAACTGGTCGGGAATTTCTGCCAGGACATCTTTGGCCAACCGTGCCATACTTAACACATGATTACCCGTCCGGTCCATGTAGTCCCGGAACGGCACAAACTGCAAAGAGCAAGAAGTGTTCATTTATTTCATTTATCCAACCATTTGTTAACTGTTAGTGATGGCAGTTGCATTCAAGTCAGAGACTGGGTTGAATTAAGCAGCTAATGAAATATAATTAATGAGTACAATCCTGCATGCTTAGATATTATCATTACTAATGTCCCCTGCACAAAACAGAAAGATGCCTCTGGAAAATTCAGAAATTCATTTGGGATCTACATTAATAATTGCCTTATTAGAAAATGGGTTATGGTTCATGGATCAGCTACCTAAAGCTTAACTAAAAAGGCATTTGTTAAATCGGTAATGAAAAATGCTGATGAGGTAACGCTTGGTTGGATTTCATCTCTTTAAAAGATCAATTTGAGAGAAAGTGAAAGAGAAGGGTGTCACAGCAATTCCAAAAGATGAAAAGTTCTTATAACATGATATTAATGTGACCATAAATAAATATGTTTTTAAAAAATATCTTTGATCAGACATGGTTTCTAGTGTCACCTGAACAATGTCCCGTTCTGCTAGTTTCCCTCGTGAGGAAATCCTTATGTCATCACCATCCAACTCCACCATGGCTGAAAGGGGGGGGAACAGTAAAAATTAGGAAAAACATTTTTTTAAAAAGGTGGGAGGCATTTTGCAGTCATGGTTTGGGTCTCCTTCAAGGGAAGAATCCAGAGCTGTCTGTCTGGGTTTGTTTTTATGAATAGGCTCTTTGCTTTCCTTCCATCTCCCAAAGACATAGCAGTAAGTGAGCTGATGTCTTTAAACTGTCCCCTAGGTGTGAATGAGTGTTTCTGGGTATGCAAATGAGGACACACCTCCCTGCTTCAACCAAGCTTTTGGATGAAGGTTAGTTAATGCGCAGCACTGTAGATGCACAAAACATTGTTAGAATCCAGTGCATTTCTGCATGGTACATTTGCCTACAAACCCCCTCTCTGCATCACTATACAAATATGGTTCAACACAACATATAAACCAGCCTTCAGGTCACTGATCAGCAAAACCTATTTCTATTGGGCAGACCATTCTGCTATTTGAGCTGCTCTGCCTCAGCCTGGTTAGCATTAGTGGGCTAGCCTTGGAAGGCAGCACTGTTATGTTAAGATTTTTTTGGGTAATTGAACAATTAGCATAGCTTGCTGAGCTCACAGCCAATTTAGCTAGCTAGCATTATTTGTGGTTGGGACTGAATTTGGGAGGCAGTGCGGACTGTTTCTGTTTTGACGTGCTTGCCTTCTTCCCATAACGCATCCTGGTGCGTTTTCTGTCGAGCAACACATGATACTCCTGAGATGCCAGTGGTCCTGACCCCTTCTGCTCTCTGGGCCTGTCTGATACATTTTGATGCCCTAGTTCTGCTTAAGAGTTGTCAGAGATGTTGGAAGTCACATGCTGCTGCTGAGGATGGCCCCACATGGTACAGCCTAAAGATCATTTAGATTGCTGAGGATGGTAACACTTAAAAACGATGGCTTTGGACCTCAATTCATATGCAGTTATGCTATGATGGCTAGGACTACAACTGCTACAAACCGTTTTGCACTCAAGTCTCCATCAGTGAACAGTGGAGAAGTTCAACAAAACAGACTTATTATAAAAAAAATTTATGAATTTGACCATGTAGTATTAACAGATTTATAAAAGAGATTTACTCATTTGTAATTGCACTATCCGTTGTTACCCAGATGAGGATGGGTTCTCTTTTGAGTCTGGTTCCTCTCAAGGTTTCTTCCTCATAGTGTCTCAGGGAGTTTTTCCTTGCCACAGTCACCTCTGGCTTGCTCATTAGAGATAAATTCATACATTTAAAATCTATATCCTGAATATTCTATATATTTCTGTTTTGGGACAATGTCCATTGTTAAAAGCGCTAAACAAATAAAAATGAATGAATGGTGCCATTTCTTTCCCAGGTAAGTGACGCTCACACCTGGCTGTGCACATGATGTAAAAGAAAACATGACTCATCAGACCAGGCCACCTTCTTCCAATGCTCCATGGTCAAATTCTGATGCTCACATGCCCACTGTAGGCGATTTTGGCAGTGGACCAGGTCATTGTGGGCACTCTGACTGGTCTGAGGCTACGCAGCTCCATATGCAGCAAGTGGCGATGCACTGTGTGTTCTGACACCTTTCTATGATAGCCAGCATTAACTTTTTCAGCAATTTGTATTTCAGTACCTCTTCTGTGGGATTGGACCAGACGAGCTAGCCTTTGCTCCCCACGTACATCAACAAGCCTTGGGTGCCCATGACCCTGCCGCTAGTTCACTAGTTGTCCTTCCTTGGACTACTTTTGCTAAGTACTAACCACTGCATACTGGGAACACCCCACAAGTCCTGCCTGTACTAAAAAGTGCCCTTAAAACTATAACCCTACAACCATATAGTGTGTAACTATACTGTGTCAGCCCAGTATATATTTCAATAAATATATATAGAATGAAGGGTAACTTGAGAGCTAGATCTCATTACTGCTTTAATAACTGCTTATTCCTTTGGCACTTCTACTGAAATTTATTGGCTCACATATTGATGCAGGGCATTGAATTGTATTACTGGCATTATGTACAGCAGTTCTTGTCCACATGACCCACAGACAACACATCCATTAACTCATCCCATCTCTGTTGAAATACACATTTCTATTCTTGGCTCAGACTTTGTACAGGCCCTCAGTGGGGTAGAGAAGTGTGGGAGGTTTTGGCTTATTATTTGACCATAGCCTCTAACTCCAGCCACCTCTTTGACGGTGAAGTGCAAGATGTGACGACTAGTGCCCATTTACTGGATGCAGTGTGCTAATCACAGCACACTCAGTGATTAGACTGTGCTCCTCTAATCAATGCTCCCTGTGACCCATCTTCCCTGCATTTGCACTGATCAAGGAAATGAGTTGGAAATTACTTTCAGAGCATCTGTCTGGCTAATTGCAAGGAGGTAGCAGACCTTACCTGTGTTTTTAAAATTCAATCACAGAGTTATTGATTTGTTTCCAGTTATTAACTTTGGTGGGGGAAGGAGGTGCTTTTGTAAACAAGGCAAAGACAAACAACCAGACAACGTTCTCCATTGCTTAAGGTGGTGAAGACCTTGCTTTAGAAAAGGATGAAAGAAGAAATTGTATATTTACCATCAAACTCTGCTTGGCCCACTCCAACAATGATAATTGACATGGGAAGCTTGGCACCCTGCAGACATAAAGAATATTTACTTCCCTCAGGGCAATAACATTCATTTTCACTGTTCACATGCAAGAATCAATGCCAATGACTTTAAGCGATAAAACCATGAAATCTTTATTCTGCATTGCTTGTAAATTATGGATTCATATCCTCAGGTTGGATGTATGTGTAGGTCATAATTCCAGAAAATCCTAATCTCAAATGGACTGGTGTCCCAGCCAAGATGTACACCTGCTTCACTTCCAGTGTTCCTGGGATAAGCTCTGGATACACTGCGGCCCTAAGCAGGAAAATTTGATTACTGAAGAAGAATTGGCAGAGGATTGGCATCTCAAATGCATGCTATTTCGGGTTTTTTGGGAATATACTATTAAGAACAGAAACATATTTGTGGTTCAATTAAGCTATAGTTGACCCCAATGCACTGTAGTCTTGTTCAAACCAAACAATCATTCATTCAATCTTCAGTATCCCGATCACTGTGGATCTAAAGCCTATCCTGGGAACACTGGGCACAAGGAATGTATGGGCACACTCATTTACACCTAGGTGCAATTTACAGTCGCCAATCCACCTACTGGGATGTTTTTGAGAGGTTGTTGGGAAACCAGAGAACTCTAAGGAAAGACCTTCAGACACATGGAGAACATGTAACCTCATGATCATACTCGGGACTCTGGAGCAGTGAGGCAGCAATGCTGCCGTCAACTCAATCAGTGCTACTTTAATCAGGAAGATGATATATCTCATTTAGAGTTCCCTTAAATCCATATTAACACTTGGTTTACAGTTTACAGCAGTCACATGGACCAGGTTTCCTGGTTAATTATGCCGCATGTTAGTCTGAAACTGAAATTCCATTTGATTATTCAGTATTACACATCCAAGGGGAAGGATTCAGTCATAGAAGCAAATGTTCCTGTGAAGCCTGGGACAGCAATTCTTAGATTCACTCATATCGTTGTGAATGATTCAGAATAGAACAGGCCTTGTAGGATATTTTAAGCAGTTATGAATCATATTTGAGAAGGGAGTAAATTGTCTGTAAAAACACCCCCAAGAGAGGAATCATTAATCGGGACACATTAATCGGGAGCATTTACTGGAACAAACTGCAGTTCTTAGACAACTTGACAAAAGGATTGGCTTTATGATAAAGTGGTAGCGAATGTTCAAAAGTATAAAGGAAGCTGTAATAAAACACAATATTTGTAAAGGAACTCTATGTTCCTTGATTAGGTTTGATCTGTTAAGCATCTTTTTAAAAATGTTTTGCTAGTTTTGGTGCAGATTACCTGGAGAGAATTCTAGAGTGGGAATAGAGGGCAAGGGAGGCTGGGCCAGTATGATTGACACGATGCCCGTTACTCCAGCAACCTGCCCAGCCACTCCCACTCTGAGTGTTTAAATCGCACCAATACTTATTTACGTACAGTGTGAGCATAGATCCATACTCTGTGTGTGTGTGTGTGTGTGTGTGTGTGTGTGTGTGTGTGTGTGTGTGTGTGTATTTTTCATATACATATAAATATACACAGTACTTGCAAAAGTCTTGCAAAAGTCACATGCATAGAAATGCTGTAGAGTAAAGATGCCTTCAAAAATAATAAAATTAAACGTTTATGCATTTTTAAAAAATATCGTAAAGAGCAGTAAACAATCAATATTTGGTATTTTAAAAATAAAAATAGAATTCTCCAATCCAATTAAAGCAGTTTTATAAGGAAATGAGCTGTAAGTTTTATTGAGCATCTTGCAGAACCAGTCACAGTTCTTCTGGAGATTTTGGCTGTCGCACTTGCTTTTTATTTTTGCAGCAAAACCCAGCAGCCTTCACTGTGTTTTTTTTTTTTGTCTGAAAAGTGTTCTCTTACATACAGTAATATACTGCTGTCTTTACTGACATACAAACATTTTTCTGTAACGTTTCATTTTTAAGGAAATGAGCAAAACCAGCCACAGTTCTTCTGGAGACTTTGACTGTAGCACTTACTTCTTTTATATTTATATTTATACCTGATGTGGTGCTGGCATACTGTACATAGTCCCCTGTGTATGGAGACTTTTTAAACACTCTATATTATCAATACACTTCTGTTTCATTTGTGAGGAGGCTGTCTAGGTTGGCTCTGATTACGGACAGCAATTCCATTTCCAAGATATAGTTGTCCTAATCAGAAAGACGGCTCTCATTGAAGATTCCTTAATTTAGCTAAATGTGAAATGTCACATTAGATGTATTGCTCACAAAAAAATGCAGCCTCATCATTTTGTTAATCAGAACAGAAGTTTCCCAAAAGTTTAAAAATACTTCACAGTCAGAAATAGTTTTATAGTAATTCAGTAAATGACACACTTTATCCTCAACCTGAGGAGCAACTAGATAGGTGTGTTAAATGACTGTTAAATGTGTGATGTAATTCCAGGATCATAATGTTTCGTAGAACAATTAAGCCCCACATAGCAGGTATGACAAGAAAGGCTCACTTTTGTTTACCAGCTACATTTTTCTGTCTCAGAAAAAACAAATGCGCAAAGCAGAGTCCCATGACAGGGAAGGTGAAAACTCTTTCTTCTGCGATCTCAGATGATCTGTGTACGACAGGGCTTTGTGACAGCCTGTGTTATGGGTGCATGTCAGAAGCTCCATAGATAATTGACTTCCCGTTGCCCCATTTGTGCCATCATATCCTGCTTTGAATGATGCAACAGATTCAGCATAATGAGAAAACAATACTGACTGTCGGTTCACAATAGCCACTTTGACAGCGCTCGAGAATCAGTATTTCAATAGCATGTAGCCATGCATATCGGCACAGCACAAACAAAACAAAAAAGAATCTGGGAGCATGTCATGGTGCCATATAAACTGTCAGTGTCACCAAAAGTCCTTTCATTACAATATTCAAATACCAACAGATTTTCTTGGAGCCGATGGGGTTAAAGGATGTTCATATTGAGCCGCACAGCTAGAAAAACAAAAACACATGTATACCGACTTTGTGGTGAGAGGTCTCAATCCTCTTTTTCTCTGTGTTATTTATATCCATATAATTAAAAATAAAACATACTGAGAAAACTGTCACTTAGTGCCATAAATGACAGCTTGGGCCTGAACTAATAGCATGCTTGAGCTAATAAAAGAAAGAGAAGAGCTGTTTGTAGGCGAGAACAGGCGACAGTTTTTCATAACTTCACACAGAAGCTTAAGTCGTTTCCAATTATGCTTTTCGTCAGTCACCGACTGAGTGGGTGGTTCAGTGTGGCAAAGGCCTGTCTAGTTGATTACTTTGCCCACCATGGTAATTATAACATGATTGCCTGAGAGCAATGGATGTTCCCACATTTAAGCATGTAGCTTGGGATAGTTCGTAATATGCTACCCAAAATTCTCTCCAACATTACAAATAAACACTTGCTTAGTAGTGTGTCCCTTAAATTACCAATTGGCGCATAATTATACTTGGTTATAACAACTGTTTGTGATGCCGCTATCTCTACTGTTATAGCATAATATTAATGCGAGTGATTTTGTTATCACTGTAGTAGCGGTCAATAGTGGCAAATTAACTTTACAATTTAACAAATTATCTAACAACAGATTTGAGTCCAATTTCACTACACATATTAAAATATAAGTACAGGTTCATAGAGTAGTGGGGCAACTATTACTATTGCATCACTACAGGTACACTATATTGCCAAACATTTGTGGACACCGGACTATCACCATGTATATGTGCTTGTTGAACTTCCCATTCCAGATTTAGTTCCCCTTTGCTGTTATAATATCCTCCACTCTTCTGGGAAGGCTTTTCACTAGATTTTGGAGCATGGCTGTGGGGACTCCCCATTCAGCCACAAAAGCTGTCAGTGAGGTAAGGCACTGATGTCAGGTGAGGAGGCCTGGGGCGCAGCCCGTGTTCCAGTTCATCCCAAAGGTTGTTGCAGTCCACTCGAGTTCTTCCACACTAATCTTGGCAAGACGTTTCTTCATGGACCTCACTTTGTGCACAGGGACAGTGTCATGCTGGAACAGGATTGCGCTCGACTATTTAGTTCCACTGAAGGGAAATTTTAATGCTACAACATATAAAGACATCCTATACAATTGTGTGCTTCTAACTTTGTGGTAACAGTTTGGGGGAAGAACCACATGTGTGTGTGATGGTCTACAGTGTGTGATGTCCACAAACTTTTGGCCATCGCATACTAGACTAAGAGGAATTCTTGCTGCTGTATTTTTTTTCCATCTAGTACCTGCTGGAAAGTAGTACTATAACTGTACTGGTGGAGAAATACAGAAGCCCATCTGTGACCTGCTTTTAAAATAGTGGCACTATTTAGAGACACTTATGGTTACTGCATTTCTTATAAATGATGCATGTAGTTCTCCACACTAAACCCAGAGCCTGAATGGCAGAAATAGGTCAACAGGACCCAAAAGGATCCCTTGGGACATGGTATCAGCACACAACGCACACTTTAGACATCCACCTTCTACATGTTGCTATGTGAGCTATTGAAATACTTTATCTGGGTTTGTTAACTGATGTGCAATACTGATTTCCAGCCTCAAAGCCTCAAACATTGCTCCATTTTTGGGTACAGTTCCATCACCAGCACACATCTGTCACCCTTCAGGCTTGAAAGCAAAGTGAAGAAGTGAAGAAATCAGTTTGGGGGTTTAACTCTGGTTTTCATTTCTGGCACCTTAATGTAAACAGTGGGAGCTTGGATATTTTAGGTAATGGCAAATTTTAAATTATTTGACTAATCATAGTTTGTTTTTTTTGTTGTTGTTTTTTTAATCAATAAACTCAACATTTCATTTTTTTAAAAATCAGACCTCCTTGGTTTGTAAGGCATCTGCTCTAGTACGAATATCTGTCCTAGTATTTTCATCTAGCATCCCGGAATGCATGTCATATCTTGTATTTGGTTTGGTTCCTCATTAAAGAAACAACACCTGTTAATTGAAAAAAAGCAAAACAGCTGGTGCTGAGAAAGTACATGGAAAAGACAGAAGATACAAAATGCACACATTTTCCGTTGAGATTTAATATTCTAAATCAAACACCGTGTGGAAGGAGAGACTCGTCGACACAGCAGCAGGCAAGATCTTAAAAGGAAGGTGTGGCTGTTCTAATGCTTCCATTAACAGTCGCAAATTCCCTTTAAATCCAGTCTGCTGGGAATCAGGCCTTTCTGCTGCACAGATGACTTCTTCCACTGCGACAGTTTCAGCTGGAGAAAGAAGCTGACCACTTACCCGAATATAATGTGTGAAGCCCATTAAAACCAGAGTCAAAGATAGACACGGTGTACATTCATGTACAGCATGTTCAAAATAGTCTCAGGCCCTGTCCACTCTGACTTAGACTCTGCTGACCAGCTTGATAGTTTAAGGTCTGTAATTTCTTATTTGCTAACATGTTTGCAATTTTTATTTCAGTTTGTTTTATTAAACCACCCTTATGTAGAGGTGTGTCAATGAGAAACACACTGTAGTACTCCTGAAACCACCGCTCCAGCAGTACCATACTGCAAACGGAACTTTTGGGAAAATACTTAATCTTTTTTTTTTTTTAAATAACTTTTGGCTAAGTTGGTGTTTTTCTGCATTTCGCCTTGTATATGCATTCTCTTCAAGTTATTCTTGAGGCGTTTGACATAAGTTTATGGCATACAGGAGCTAGGAGTTAGTCAAATGAAAACCTCAAAGGTATAATAAATTAAAAATGAATTCTTTTTTTTCTAGAGCAATCCAGACACTTAAGTGCTGGAGCACTCACACTGAATGAAATGGAGGTTATATAGAGAAATTACACACTTTTGTGACACCTATAAACAATGCAAAATTAAAAATTTTAATAAAAAAGGGCTGGTGCGTGTTTTCAAATAAATTTAGTATTTTCATGTAGATGGAGATCTTGTTAACATATTTTGTGTGGACTGGATTTTTTTTTTTTTTTAAGTAGTAAAAACTACATTTTTAAAAATATCTTTATATCTGAAGTTGCAACCTGACTGGCTCTAGGCATATCCATGTGCACACACTTCTTTTTGCAATGGGAAAACAAACTTGAACACTGACACAATTAACCTTTTAGAGAAACCTGTCTTTAAAAGTTAGAGAGTTTTACTTTAAATAGTTCAAGCAGATTGGTTGGTTGTAAATGTCAGTCCAATTGGCCTCCTCCTATGAATGTAGATGTTTCTTGGCCACATATAGTCATATAAAGTACTAGACTCTCTTATGATAGCTAGCTTGTGAGACCAGTTTAAAAAAATAAAAAATAAAAACCTTACTGGTCTAATGAAAATTAAATATCATTTCCACACTTGATTTGAGAAAAACCCAAACACTAATTTGATAATTTAAGTCCCCATGAAATCAAAATTGAAGTTTTGTGGCTTTTAGTATGAATATGTTAGCCTTAAGTTTATCTATAAGTTAGTGTGCTCCAAAACAATGAAAACATTCACATTTAGAAGATATATGCATTCAAAATGTACATCTCTCTGTACCACCAATACAGATCAACAATTTTGATGACATCATTCTGCACGTCAACTTCTCATCAGATTTTCTGTCCAATCAAATGCTGTCTAGAAACTGAAGTGTCCCGCACCCAACATTATAAAAATCTGTGGTACTAACTATCAAGTATGGCTTACCCCCGGCTGTGAGGTAAGCTAAACACTATTGGCTATTTTAAAAGGGGGAGGAGTCATTTGATATGTCCCGCCCTGACTTCCTGTTTCAGTGGAAATTACGTCACCACATTGAATAAGGCTGTTTGTTTCAAGGCACTTCACGGGGACTTTAAAAAATATATATGCTGAGGTTACTTGACAGTCACAAGCTGAAAAAAAAAGGCTGGCTTTGTAAAGTACGTTTTGGCTCTGTCACACAGTTTACATATCCTGTACACATACCTACTATCAATAGGAGCCTGAGGGTTTAATAACAAAGATATTGGGAATTTTTTAATGAATTTTATAGTGTTTCATTAAAATTTAAATTTCTAGATCAATAAAATATATTTTTTTAAGTAAGTAATAAAACCAGTGCTAAAGCCACCTTTTTGTGTGTGTGTGTGTGTGTGTGTGTGTGTGTGGTGCGTACTTACGTTCACAATGGCCTCTTTGGTTTGGGCCATATCTGATATGACTCCATCTGTGATAATGAGGAGGATAAAGTACTGTGATCCATCCTGGACAGCCGCCGCATACCTTCATAAAAAGCAAATAAAGAAAAAAGAGTCAAAAGAAACCGCACACAACTGCTGTAAGAATGGTTACATCTCAAAATTCTAAGACAACTATTTATTTCAATATTGATTCCAGATCACTAGCTTTAATTTCCCCCCTACTTTATGTGCTTAATTGACTCATGTGAATTGTGTGGATCTCTACACCCATGTGAGTCTCTCATGCTCTGTGGGTGTATTTGGTTAAGAATAACCATGCTCTGTGGGTATGTGTGTCTTGCAGCGCCAGGTTTCTGGATGGCACATCATGCATTAATTAAGCAAGTATAATTCAAGCTTATCAAGATGGCTTTTTTAATTACAGCACAGAGGCCTCTTAGTTAGAATGAAGATTTGCTCGCGTGACGCCAAGGAATGAGAGAAGGGTGTGGAGAGACTTCAGACAATCATTTATGCCTTTCTGCTTTAATGGATACACATGCGGTTTGATGCTCAATGGTCACGCCAATGTGCATGGAACGTGGACATGAGCTAAAACACCTGTGTGCTAACGCAACAGGGGCAGCTTTCTGAATTAACAGACAACAATGTGACTGACAGGCAAGTAGTAGTTTTTCCTAAATGCTTTGATATGGGTGATTTAATTTTTTTTCTCCTGTTTACAGAGCCTGAGGCAGCACAGAGACCAGAGTTACTTCCATCTAACCAGATATTGTACTGGAGCTGCTGGAATGTGAGGCAAACTTCATCAAACAATGCAGTGTGTACAAAATGTATCATTGACCACACCTTTAAATATGAGGTGATTTCATGTCCAAGGTACAGGTCAGCATGTCTTTTTGTGCACATTATACAGTAAAAACAGGGATCATACAGTGTGAAAAGAGCATGGCAAACAGTGTAAGTGGTCCATGAAGGAATGTCACAAGGAGAGAAATCACACAATGAGACCAGTGGAAGCATTTCAAACACCTTTCTAATGTGGTGATCTTGTGATAGTGAAGTCAATTACAGAGAAAACTTGTTTACTCTGATAGAAGGTATCAGATGGCTTTGAAAGCACAGTGCAGGTGATTGAATAATAAAATAATGAGTCATTCTTCCACTCATGCATTGATTAAACACATCAAACCAGCTTACATGACTGTCGAAGGCCATTAGTACGAACAGTGTATGCATGCTGGCATTTCAAATGAATACAAATGAATACACTTTTATTTTTTTTAAATAAAAGCATAATTTTAATTATGCAAAATCCTTGTCAAAAGCCTTCTGAGATTAGCTATAAAAACATGTAGTTAGAAAATTAAAATTTTTAAAGCAAATACACAACCAAATACGATATAATATGAATTAATAAATTATTTGAAGCCAGTTAATACTATCTGCTGTACTTTGAAACAATACTATACAAGCTATATAGAGGAATGACAATAAAAACCTACTTTACATGACTTTGATGACTTTACTCGACTTTGATAATCGCTATGTCTCAAATGGCATACTATGTGCAATTTACTAAATGCTATACACATAGCTATAGACTATAATCTATGTAATCAAAATGATTCAACCCCCATTGTAAATATTGTCAAAATTTATAGACTTTCAACTGTTTGTAATGAACAAATCAAACAAAAGCAACTGAAATAGTTCAACACAACGAATGCTTCAAGTGGTTTCCCCAAATTCAACTGAAAATGCAACTTACAATGAGCCTCAAAATTATTCAACCCCCTAAAGAGAATCCCTCGCAACAGCACAAACATGCAAAACAGGTGTTGTCTCAAGCACACCTGATGCAGCCAATCAAGGGCTTCATTAGTTGCACCAGGTGTGCTTGAGCTGGAACACATGAAATACCTGAACTGGCTAGGGGTTGAAAATATATAAAATACCTGGACGGGGCAGAAAAAGGAAGCTGTCAATGGCTGCAACCAGATTTCTGAGAAGGCGGGTTGTGAAAAACCCTCGAGTGACTGTAAAAGACCTGCACTTGAACCCCATAGAAAATCTCTGGTGGGATTTGAAGACAGCAGCTGCTGCATGCAAACCCAAGAATATTACTGAACTGGAGGCCTCAGGAAGATTCCTCGGGAACGCTGTCAGAAGCTATGCATCTCGTTTGCAGCAGGTCATAACAGCAAAAAGGTGTTCTACTAAGTACTAAAGATGTGTGCCGTGAAGGCGTTGAATAATTTTGAAATTGGAGAAATCATTATAAGTTGCATTTTCAGTTGAATTTGTGGAAACCACTTGAAACATTCGTTGTGTTGAACTATTTCAATTGCTTTTGTTTGATTTGTTCATTGCAAAATGCTGAATGTCTGTCAATTTTGACAATAAATCTGATTTGCACTGGGGGTTGAATCGTTTTTGATTGCAACTGTATATACTTGACTATGCAGTCCCTAATTTAACCCTAACATACAGCACTAAACGGTGAGGACAAATTACCACAGAGTTTTCACATCATAACTTCTATAGAATCTATTTGTAAATCCAGAAATTCATTTTTGCACCCAATTTGTATCCATTGCACCAAGGCTGCCCCTTCTAAAATATATATATTAGCAGCCTATGGCCATTTCTTGCGACATGTCACTTCATTTGATGAGGTAGTTTTAGAACTTCATCCCGGTACTAACAGCACGTTATATCTATATTGAGTTTCCCGTTTAAGATGCTGGTAACGACTTAAGGCAAGACATTTAAGCCATCAAGCAGTCTTCATTAATATAATCCCTCTTGCATTCCTGTATATGAGTGTAACACAGTGACACTATCTGTGGCCTAAACCGTAAGTTTACAAAAATAAATAAATAAAATAAAAATGAACTCTACCGCTATGCCCCAGGAAACACTGGGAAATACTGGAAAACACTGAATAAGCCAGAGGTAGAAATGCAAGCGCTGTTGGAATGGTGTGTGAATTCTGTTTCTGACGGTTCCTCAACGTCTGCTTGCTACATCACTCAAGCTCATAATTGGTCTCAACTAGAGATGTTTACAGGACTACTGACTGTTTTAATCCTGCACACACAGTTGTTTTTGTTTGTACTTGCCTGCTATGTTTTCTGAAATATTTAAATGGTTCTATTTCTCAAAAAAAACAAATTTTATATATATATATATAAGCTAGTTCGCCAAGTTTGGTGTGGAATAACTCTAGCGGCCTGCACAAAACCCTGACCTCAACCCCTGAACACCACTGGGATGAAATGGAACACTTTCTCATTTACCATCAGTGGCTGACCTCATTAATACTCTAATACTCCAAATATTAGTGCAAAGCCTTCCCTGAAGATTTGAGGTTGTTATATACAGCAAAGAGGGGACTAACTCCATATTAATTCCATGGTTTTGAAGTGGGATACTCAAGAAGCACATAGAGTTGGGATGGTCAGGTGTCCACATACTTTTGGTCAAAAAGTGTACATTCCTACTATGTTGTATGGTATATGTTTTTATGTTTAAATGAATGTGTATATACTGTTTAAATGTTCAAATGAGTACCTGGCTACGTGGTTAACCACAGGGGCAAAGTTTGTGGGCCCATAAAGCTGGACAGTCTTTAAGCTCTGGTGGTAGGCCTCCAAGATCCCCTCAATCCCATTACAATAGGGGTTTTCAATATTACCATTCTGCAACAGAGAACAAGGTTAGTATATTTTTGTCTGGTTAGTAGGTAAGTGTAAAGATATCCAAATAGCATTTTCCAAGCATAACCAAACAATATGACTGAGTTCTCAAAAAAGATCAGTCTCTACCAATAATATTTCACCGAGTGATTTTTGTTCTACCTGAATAACTTCCAGAGGTTTATTGACAATTAGTGGCATGTTTCAGGTAAAAATTTGACTGCTAATCATGGGAGAAGCAAATCATTATGAGAAGTCTACGGCTTACTGGGATGTGACACTCTGGAATGACTGAACTATACTCCAGCGTATTGAATGCTTTCTTAAACGATTATGAGATTAATGGGAAGAATTTAGGTTGTGCATGTCTGTACTAGGTGAACTGTATAGGAAGCACAGCCCCACAACAATAAAAAATTGCTCTGCCCCCTCCAGCTATAGCATTAGGTCCATTGCCTCTAAGCCTCTATATGAGAGTTTATTATAAGCTGACACACACTGAAACTTCTAGATGCAGTTCAGAGAGAGTGGAAACAGAGGCTCTGATCAATTTAGCTTGTTCTGAGCCTGCATCATTCCACAGGGAGAGCACAAAACCATAATCCCTCCCTGAGCAAAGAGGCTAGATTGCATTTCTACCCCATGACATACACATGCAGGTACACCACATCCATCATTAGCAGGGATGTAGTTTTTGAACATTCAAACCTAGGAGGAATCTTTACTTTTGATAAAAGGAAGGCAAGGTAATGCATTACACATCGCCTTTACTCAGAGAAGGGAATCCCCAGTACTGCAAATACATAAGGACCAATGGTCGTAGGAGCCATTATACATGGGGGGAACATTTCAAAATCTAGGCCCCCCCCCCACACTTTTTCCTAATCTCAAATTTTATTTCGCATTGCCTGCCTGTCTCCAAGGATTTCTGAGTTAGACAGTCTCCAAATTAATCCATTCCTCAACTTTTAGAAACATAATTCAATTTTAAAAAACAAACTTACGCTATAATAAGTGCAGGGGTCAGACTCGAGTAGCTAGGGATCGCTCAACCGTTTGCCTGTTGCCAAGCTTGACGAGAGCAAACTGTCTGTTACTGCAAGGTAACAAGCAAAACCTGGTATGGCTTTTCAGAGAGGTGGCTACTCTTACGCAGTGAAAGCGGAATTGTTTGCTGGTTTTGATGACAATTTTGTTGTCGACATAATTATTTAGTCTATGAAACTGTCAAATATGCATAAGTTTGCAAGCTAGCTAACACACCAAAATTATGTGTATGTGCCAGAAAAGATTTAATGGGAACGTTAGTCAAAATTTTCACACAGAGATGAGCATCCTACAATATTTTAAGAGAACGAGGACAGAGGAGGATGAACAGAAGGTCACAGGGGTAGAAAAGACTGAGGGGGATGAGCTTGTAGGTTGTATGGATAGCTACCAGTTAGCCAGCTAGTTCAGGTCACACCATGTTGGATGTTTGGGATGCGGGCGTCATCATGTGAGGATCACTCCTACTGTTAGTGAGTTGGAGCTATGAGTTGGAGACTGTATGTTTTCATTTTGTGTCATGATTCTGGAAATAGTATGGCATGGTAGGGCAGTGCTGCTTCATCAAGAACTGCCATAGCAGGTCACACTTTCATCCAGCAAAAAACTGGACAATGGAATGTTTTTTCTATAGCAAAATAGTCTCCAACTCATATTTCCAACTCATTTCAGGTTCCCTCCCAGGTTCAAAATCGCTCCTAGGCCCCTGATTCTATCAATAACTGGGTTGTTAAGAAGTTGCATAAGAAGTTGTAACTTTTTTATCACTTATGAAATCCAATAATCATGCTCATCGCATTTTACATGAGATAGCATTGAAAGAATGAGGAAAAGATGTAGATGTTTGCTTAATTACTCACCAGAGGAAACTCGTGGGACACACGTCCATCCGGGGGTAATTTTGCCCCAAAGCCCAGCGCAGGGAACATCTTATCACTGTCGTAGTCCTGAATGATCTCTCCTACAGCCTTCAGTGCCATGGCGTAGGCATTCATCTGGTATGGGTTCATATAGTGGAGGGACGTGGACTGGGACGGGTTACCTACATATCAGAGTTAGCATTGTGCTAGATAGTGGGAAAAAAACTACAGCATAGCATCAATTTATTGTTCATCAGTTTATTATCTACCCTCGATGTGGTATGATAATCTATGGTGTGATTACTATAGATAACATTTCCCTGAACTGTGAAAAAGACCGAAATTCTTTGGAATGGAACGGAAGCCAGTGGACAGTTCTTGAAACCAATCATTAAATGGTTAAAATACCAGCTATATAATTTGAAACTACAACCATTAGAGTCCAAAATAAATACTGTAATACTAGAGCAATACCAATTATTTATGTTTTCCCTCAGCATGCATGATCAGACCCACGCAACTGCTTTGGTAAGGCATAACCACAAGCTCTTCCTCTTGTGGCTCTCTGGCAGGATGAATTCTGCATATTTAGAGCTTAATTAACAAACACATTTGAGTGAGCAAACGCAAACAAAAGTTTCCATAAACATTTATTGATCGAATTAAGACTTCCAGTAAAATGCTGTCATTGCTCAACCTGCCAGAGTCACAGATTGTACTCTAATCACAGTGTACACCCTTTTAAACCACTGTAGGATAAGAGCATGCATAATAATCTGTTCTCTCTCTCTGTTGAGCTATAAGTACTCTTTCTGCCTGATGTGATGACACATGTCTAGTGCTGTGGCTTTTATCACCTTCTGGACCTGCTTGATTCATCCTGATAACGCTTCTGCTTTTACAATTGACAGCTTTGGACCCTGTATTTACTGTAACGTCTTACTGTCATGTTAAATGGTCTTTGGGAGCTGAGTATTTATGCTCTGCACCCTGACTGTTTTGAATTGTGACTCACTTTCTGTTGCTGTGGATGTTCCCACATGGATACTGTCATGATTTGCACTTCACAAAAACAGTTTATACTCAAGTCTCACCCTTGTGTAAGTGGATAATTTCACCTGGATACTGCAGATAAATACCCAAGAACTGCTGCTCATTAGCCAGTCCCTCCAGGATTTTACGATTTCTGCGATCACAGAAATGAGCAATATTCGGAGGAGCTTGCAATTTTTCAAAATTACCACAGGTTTGGTCCAAGACGTGTCATGTAAAGTCATCAGAACACTCATTCAGCCACGATTCACGTGTGTCGAACATGAGTAGAGCTAAAAAGGTCTCATTTACCAACAAACATCACTGCGAAAGACACTGCGTGCAAAACATTTTTGCGCAATTGCTATTTCACCAATTCAAGTAGTTTTCCACAAAAAAAATCTCTGCAAGTTGCATCACATATTTTGAAAAAAGCTGCAGCAAAATCAAAGCATTTTTGGCCGCAACAATCACAAAAGAAATTCCACGTAATCCCCTTCAGACTAATTAACACAGCGAAAACAGGACTCTGTAAATCAAGGCTTGGATTATCACTACAAAAAGCATGACAAAAAGCAAAGAAACAAACAAACAACAGGGTGTACCTAGACAAATTAATCAAGAACTAACAGAAAACAATCGGCTACCAAACCAGTGACAGAAAACAGGTGGAGGCTGTTTTCTTGCCGCAACACAAAGAGAGAATCTGTACACTGCCTTGCTCATTAGCGATTTAAACCTGTATTCAGGCTTTGTAAAGTTGCTTCATGACAATATTTGTTGTTTAAAATGCTATACAAATAAATTTACTTAAAAAGACTTTCAATTTTTCTCAGTTCAGGAAATATTGCTGAAATCCATGGTAATCACCCATATACTACAGATGTGGGATAGAGATTAGGTTGAAAAACACTGAAGGACTGCATTAAATATGATATTATACCATACTACAGGGTTATAAACTATTATACTAAGAAAGTATTAAAAAATGAACAGAAGACTAAGTGCTATATTGTACAGCAGGAGCCATTTTTGAAAAATCAGTCAGTCCTTCTTAATGTAAATGTGTTGATGTCTTTATTCAGAAACCAGTATATACGAACACTTCAGGGGTGTACTCCACACCACCTAAGCTGCTGAAAGGCTTTTCATGTGCTTCTTATTGTGCTGTTGAGTTTGAAGGGTATTTATTGTTGAAGGGTTCTCTAAACAGCCATTGGTCGTGTTGTCTAATTGTTATGAACAAACTCTGAATAGCAAGCGGCACTGCAGGCAGCCTGCCCACAGCAAATCTCACTAAACTCAACCACATATTTTCATACTTTACATGTTCATATGTTCTCAAACACATTTTCTTGGCTGGGCCACATTAGCACTTGATTATTAATAGACTATTAATAGACTTCTTTTGCAGCTTTCAAAAGTATAGTAATTATTAGTAATTGCTGTAAGAACAGGAGAGTGCCATTCATCGTCAGCAGGTGCAGCAAAGCACCGTTCTCTAACCAGCCTATTCTGTACTCGGTTCCCCTCTGGGCAAGACCAGACACCCTACTTAGCATTCAGTTCAGATCCCCATTGCAGTAGGATGCCCATTCACAACTATTAAATCTTTAGAACTATTAAACAGAAGAGGCTTGGTGTTAAATAGAGAGAGTTTTATTCTTCTTTTAAATAAAGAAAGTAAAATCACGTAGTCACTTACCATTAGACGCGGTGAAATCGATGGCCACTGTGAAATTGATTTGGGTCCTGGATAGAATTGTAAACAAGGGAAAAAAATAAGACGTCAATGTCATCACCAATAAACATCCTGGAGAACCTCAAGTGCTCATTTATGTGTATATACTATGTATATGCTACAGCACAACTATATGTACAATTACCGATCATTTTAATAGTAACCCCTAGAATTTCCACAAAATGGAAACAGCCAGTGAGCAGCAGTTCTTTGGGGCGGATACACTCAAAGGAGAATGGACATACTTTAAAAAATAAATAAATAAATAAACGGGGAAAACCCACTTTACAACCGTGGTAAACAAAAAAGCAACTCAGTGTCTAGTTTCAGTGAGCCTGTGCCCATAATAGACTCTAATTATTGTTCTGTTGTTCAAATTATAGTTGCTGACAGGTGTGGTTTTTTGCTGTTCTAGCCCATTCTGGCCATTCTCCCTTAGAGACGTTCCCACCTGCAGAACTACCTCTCAGATGTTTTTTTTTCCCCCTGTGTAAACAAACTTCTATTGTACATGAAACCCCAGGAGATCAGCAGTTTCTGAAATACTCAAATCAGTACATCTGTTACCAACAACTATGCCACGATCAAAGTCACTGAATGCACATTTTCCCCATTTTGATTTTTAATGTGAACATTACAGCTCCAGACCTGTATTTGCGTGATGTGTGTGTGTGTGTGTGTGTGTGTGTGGTACTACTGCCACATGTGCGATTGATTGGACAACTGCATAAAAGTGCATATGTACATGTGTTCCTAATAAAGTGGCCAGTGAATGTAAACAAACACACACACACACACACACACACACACACACACACACACACACACACACTTATACTTAATGACATGAGTAGCATCCACTCCAGCAGCTCCTGTCTATTTAAGATAGACGGGACAAGTAATTACATCAAGCTAGCCCACTTCTGTAGTGTTCACCCTGAAAAAACATTATCCTCTTTCAACTCTAGCCTGTCTTTTCAGTATGTATTGAAGTCAAATTATTTAAACAATAATAACAATAAATAAGCACCACAAACGTGTTTCTTTCCCAGGACTGTGTATTGAGTCCTTGAGCAAGAATATTAACTCTGAATATCTAGGATTTTGGATTATATAGTGGCTCACTCCTAAAACATCTTCTGTAGTCTGCATGTGATCAGGAAAAATGCATCTTTAATCAGTTGTTTAAAAGGGAAATGCATTCAAAAAATATATTTTTCTCAAATCAATTAAATTGATAGAGCGTTGAAAAAAAATCCAATTTTCTAAATGTGTAAATTTATGCAGTATTAATCTTCCTAATTTAGTTATGCACTATGCAATTTAAGGGGGGAAAATGAAGCATAATACAGAGCACTCTTAGGGCTTTAAAAGGGATAAGGACTAATACACTTATAATGAAAAGGGTAGAAAAAGTACATTAACCTTTGAAATCCCTAGCTAATACTGAGCCTCTTGCCCATTTGTAACCTGGATTGTAATTATCCTGTTTATTAATTTATGAAAGGCCATGTGACTTGTGAAGCCTATTCTGCATTCAAGCATGAATTACAAAACAACTCTGACAATTCAATATTTTGATGACTAGCAGTGCAAAGGCAGGGAGGGTGGTGATAGAACCTTCAAACATATGTTTGGTAGTAGAATCAGTAATGTGCCTGTATGCTAGGGGTGTAACAAGTGCTACAACTTGTACTCCAAATATCCATATATGTATTTGAATTTGAGTGGGCGTTTTCTTTTCTTTATTTTCAACCCTAACACTATGAGGAAAAAGTCTAAGGTAGAAATGCCAGCTGTGTCAGCGTGCTCTGGCTGTTACTCAGCCTCAGTGTTTATAATTGGTCTCAACTAGAAATCATGTTTCTTTTTTTAAATTGCGCCCACACGGTTATTCGTTTTGCTTTTGTACCTGCCTGCAATATTTTTGAACATATTTATTGGTCCAAATTCCTAAAAATGTAAACAAGCTACTAACCTAATTTAAATGAAGGATGAATGAATAAACACTGTAAATGCATCATGCAACATATTAATTAACGTGGACTTTGTTTGTCCCACAAGCTTCATATGTGCTCACTTGCACCTGCATGAAAGTAAAAACCTCCCACTCATGCAACTTTTTTTGTTGTGTCCCACAGGATCCAAGTCCCAATGTACACCTCTAGTCTCAATCGGGTGCAAACCTTTATCGCAAGCTTTCTAAAAACAAAAAAGAACGTAAGAGAGAAAAGAAAACAAATGGTGCACCTCCTATTCATAGGTGTATTTGAATTTGTGTAGTATAATCTGAATAGGCTGAATATTCTTATATTTGATTTATAATAATCTCACAATAACAAATACTCTCATATTCAAGATTCCTTTTCACTTGCTGAGATTTTTCTTCTTCTTCTTTTATTTATTTATTTTTTTTTAATTTATTTTTTTTGGCAGTGGGATGCATATCCAGGTACATCCCAAATGAGAAAAGCTATATTTTAATTAATTCTGAATTCTTATAGGGCATGATTCATTACTATTGTGAAAGGAAATGGCCTGCCTATTGCCTGCCCATGGCCCAGTTATCCACAAAGAAGATCTAAAATTTGTCAGGTTGCAGTAACTGCATTGTAGTGCCCTAGAGAGCTCTTCACTATGCAGGAACCTGTCGAGAGTGTACACAAGGCCAAGCATTGATCATTGGGCAGATAGAAGCTCTTGTCACTAAGTATTGGCCACTCATTTGTCAGGCAGAATGCAGAGAGCATGTTCGCAATGCTGCAGTAGGCAGGATGACCACTACAGCAGTCTAATTATGGATGGAGTGAAGAGATATTGACATGGAGTGGCATTCCAGGGAAATTCAGAATGCCTGCCATGTCCTTCTAGGGTAGGAGTCATTGGTTTTACTAAAAATACTCAGTTAAAGCCATGTTTAATACACTTGTATTTTCACAGTGCCTTTTTCACACTTAACACCACATGATGCTAAGTGTTAGGACGACAGCCTTTAATAGAAATGTCAGGAGGGGTCACGTGTTGGCTATCTGCCACTCAACCATCAGAGACCACCACCGAGGTAAAGGTCAGTTTTTAATCAGAGCACAGCCTTGCTCTCGCAGCATGGGTTTATTTCCAACTAGTGCCTGTGTGTGTGTGTGAGACAGAGTGAGAAAGTAAGTGTGAGCAGTGGTGAAATGGTAATTGGGAGGGTCAAGAAAATTCCTGGTGGACCAATCGTGTGTTGGACTCACTGTCGTGGCATAACAAGTTTACATTTCTGAAAGTAGCGTGCCACAGCAGGTCCTTGCTGTTAAACACTCATCATGAACTGTAAACAAATTCATATTTGTCATAATTTAGGGGGAAATATTATAGCCCCTTCCTTTAGTACAGACCCTGTTTGCCTTGAATTACATTTAGTCAGCTAATTAGATTCAAATACAAGAGTGAGTAAAGAACAGCAAACCTAGCATCCTGTGTCTTTTCATATATTGTGGATGCATAGGCAAAAAGATAAAGAAAGAAATGTGGTGTTAGCCTAATAATGCTGAAATTTAGTTGCAATGATAGCAAGCTTGCTATTCTCAATTACTCGCCTTTCATTTATGGACCATAAATGATTTCTGGACTATCAGCTAGCTATTTACTCAATTGACATGTGACACTTAGCTTATTTCACCACATACTCTTGGTGTATTATTCAGTTATCCATTTTAAGGCATATTTCTCAGTAACTACTATGAATTATTATGAGGAGTAAAATTAAAAGGATGATGTGTAGTTATGAAAAGGTAAGTTTGACTAGGTGACAAGAAATAAATGCTAGCTAGTGAACTTTAGCAATCAACATCCTGTTTTAATTAATAAAACTTCCATTTGTTCACATAGGGCAAATAAAGATGACTTTTTATATATGCAGCATGCTATATTATCCCTCCTGAACCGTATCTATGGTTGGTGGGGGGAATACTATGGTCCGACTCCGGCCGTGTGTGTGTGTGTGTGTGTGTGTGTGTGTGTGTGTGTGTGTGTGTGTGTGTGTGTGTGTGTGTTCCACCTCCCTATCAATTTAACAGTGTGACACTGAGGCTAATCCAGAGCTGTGTCAGTCCCTTCTTCACTTCCTTAATTACTATTTAATTTTTTTCCCCTACTTCTCGGTCCACCACTAAGTCATAATTGATTATCAGCAGACATTGTATCTCTAGCTCGCTTTCTCATTCCTATTACACACACACACACACACACACACACACACACACACACACACACACACACACACCCCGGATCAGTATTGCTTTTGATCTTATATGCCGCAGTACTCTTTACATCGCTGGTCACTTTATTCAGTCACTAAAAGCAAGTGATAAGTCAAAGAAAATCTTTTTCGAGCACCAATGTTACAAAAATGTCCTTTGGAGCAGTTTTAGGTAATACTTAGTCTAATATCATTTGCCCAGACCAAAACAGAACAAAAACAATTTAGTAGACTGATAACCCATCAACAACTCTTATTATTTTACCATACATTGTCATGAATTTATAAAATTAACTAGGATTACAACCTGGAACTCAAATTGACTTAATAGGGAGTATACAGTCCCCTCTAAAAGTACTGGAACAGCAAGGCCAATTTTATTTTCACTATACAATGTTATATTTGCTGAGTTCTTGAGTTTTGGTATATATATCTCATACTAAATTGTTTCAGAAAACAATTTGTATAGTGAAATCACTGTATACTGAAAACAATAGAATTGGCAACATCATGAATTTCATTTGTCTGAATTCTAAATGTTGTTGATTATATAAAGTAGGCAGAATGTTTGACATGCTTCCTAAACACCTCATCTGTTTTTTACTTATCTGTCTCTATGTTTTTTGCGATAAGAGCTGCTTACTAACCACTAGACATTCTTGAAAATGGACATTCCTTGTGCAGAACTCTCAAAGGCAGAATTCTCAAGGATGCTGCCTAGTTGATTGAAGGTGACCCCAGTTTCGCTCTTTCTAGAATATCAAATTCAACAAGCGCTTAAAAGCACTGGAGCCAAAAACATATCGAAAAACATATCTGCCATGCATTATCCAGGCTGAGTGGTTCCCTCAAAAAATATTGGCAAAATAAATCTCAGTTTGAGAGGAGGCATCTATTTCTCACTCACACTGCTTTCGGCTGACTCCTTCAGAGGCATGACAGTGAGGAACGCCCCGTCTAACCGGTGAAATGTCAGAGCGTTTAAAAGACCGGCCCGTTAGACATTGTTTATCCCGACAATGCTTTTTATGTTCAGGAAAAAAATAGATCAATTCAAATCCCAGCACTGCCAATCTGCCACTGCTGGGCCCTTGAGCAAGTCCCTTAACCCTCAACTGCTTAAATAAGATGAATGTAAGTCGCTCTGGATAAGAGTGTCTGCAAAATGCCATACATTTCAATGTAATGTAATAGCCAGATGTTTATGATGTCTCAAAATTAAACTACAACGTGAATCGTCCTTCACCACTGAAGTAGTTCTGAATAAATATTGTTAAAATAAATATGTAATTACAAAGTGATAGTTTAGTAGCAAGTTTAATATTAATTACTGGCAGGTTAGGATTTTAAAATCCCAGGACGGCCAGAGAGCCACACTTAAGCCTTTAAACAAAACCACAAACTGCTCAGCTACATGCTCAGTGCCATATTCAGAGATGAATATGGATGAGCTTAGATGTAGCTGTGGACTTTCAGACAACTGTGTGAGAGTTATGCAGGACCGAGTTTGCCAAAAACAGAGTCATATCTCAGTTACACATGACGCTGACCTTGGACTTAAGTGCATTTTTCTTTTACATTATCAATTTGAGAGCCAGTGTCTGACAGTGTGATGCAACCACCACAATATTTAATTTATATTTTGGTCTAAATACAAAAAAAAAACCCTATGGGCATGTTTTCTTTACAGGAGAGCTCATCGAATTAACTCAAACACTGCCATTACTGTTTTAATTACACCTTTCAAAATGGAAAATGAAAATCGTGATAAAATAGCCTACATCTCACACATACATTGCAATTTTACATTGCAGTAAGTTATGCACCCAATTAACTGTTGGTGCACGATATTTAAAAAAAAAAAAAGCAAAATAATAGAATGTGCTAGATCAAGTGCTATTCAGCAGCTTGTGAAATAATGAATGTGGGAGCCAAATTATTGGATTGCAGCAAATTTGCAGTGGTTAATTTGATAAATCTAGGATTATATATGCAGAAATATATTTGCAATAAACATATATGTTGATATATTTTGATTTTAATTGCCATCTTCTCATTCATTTATTATCATATTAGTCTTTTTGATTTTTTTTTCTTCGTTTTTACATTATCTCCTGCATTTGTATTATGTCATATTACATTTGACAGCAAAGACAACACTACTTGTATTTAAAGGCAGTGCTCTAGACCCAGTCATAAACACCTCTACCTAAAAATAAATAAATAAATAAAGAAAGAAAATTAATAATTCTGGTAGCCTTGGAGGACTGAACTACAAACAGATAATTTGCATGAATTGTGCGCCCAGAAAAATCGACTTAAGCATGTGTGTAACCCGTCTCTAAATACATGTAACTTTCCCCAGGTAAATATTGAAATAACCTTTGAACTTAATATATCCAACTCTGCCTCACTATCAAATCATTTTTTAAAATAAACGTACATGTTATACTGTAAATGATATGTGTGCCATTTCTAAGTATTGAGACTCAGGGCAGCTTTTACAGAGAATGATTCTGAGATTCACCAAACACCACACAGCTGCAGGCTTCTTATCGCTACTCACCCTCCTTTGATGTAATCGAGGAAAGTGAATTCAGACTCCACAGAAAAAGACAGCAGCGTCACCTGTGTGAACAAATTGAGACATAAAACATTTGTGCTCAGTAGAACGACAGGAAAACTAATATAACAAATTCTGTTGTGTGCAGTTAAGCGATTACATATTGTGAGTAATGGAAATTGTGTGCATTGCCTGTTTGTTTCTAAATGCTGACAGAATACATAATAGGGGCATACATAATAGGGATACATAATCTCACTCAGGGGGACAGCGTGCATTGGGATCAGTGTTGTGCTTTTGTATTGAGTTTAATCGAACTTGCAGGGTTCGTTTAGCGTTCTACTCCCAGAACTTCTGTAATTAATCATTTACTCCTTAATCCAACTGGAAATCACACTCCACCATTATTAAAGGCGTATTTATTAAAGGCTTCTTATAGTCTTATACTGTACTCCAAACCTTAAATTAAAAAAAAACAAATGGTACAATAATAATATCAACGAATGTGTTTTGTTGGAGGGAAATTCAGGAATTACACATTTCTATGGCTCCATTAAATAACCAAAATATTATTGTATACATTTAAGTAATCAATCTAATATTGGAATGTTTGGATAATTGATCAAATTGAGATGAAATTTCCCTCACTGTAGCTGCTATAATGGAATTGTTAACAGGAACTAACTTTTTTTTTTTTTTTTTGCAGTTTTCCACAGCATTAAATGTAACTAAAATAGTTCAAATGTATCATAAATAAATTAATTGATAAATAATGTTTGGCAAATTACTATTGCATATGGGGAATAAAACACTTAGCGACTTGGTGTTATAGGAAAATGATCATCTGTGTGTTAGTAAAGTCATCATACCACCACCTTGTGTTTTATTCATTACATCCCAAAAATCCACATACGAAGCACATACGCATTGTGTGTGAATTATAAGCTCCGTGGTTTCCTTTTTAATTCCTTTTTAATTCCTTATTGGAGTCTTTTCTGTCATGCAATAGTGAATTATGTTCTCATATCAAAAATTGCCTGCAATATATCTTTTGTGCGTCCATGAACAAGACAGTGAGTGATGAGCATAAGCAAAGCAGCTGAAGTTAGGCAGCACTGCCCGGATGAGTATGTGATGCAGAAGACAGGAAATGAGGCATCTGTGGTGCAGTCATCAGTCTGGGTAACCGATTCATGTCACATTAACGTTAAGATACAAATTCCTGCTTTTGTGTCCACTTTCAGAATTACTCAAAGATTCCACCCCATACCCCCCCCCCCCTTATCTCTCTGTCTCGTGCTTCTCATTTCAGAGGTTATTCATCGCCTCTAACCTTCACCATCTGTTTAACATGGTGAACAGCAAACACAGACTTAAATAATGCATTCTAAGGATGTGTCAAAGGGATACTTTGTCTCCACGCAGCTGCAAAAATCACCCAATTGTTATTTATTTTTACTCATTTAATTAGTGGGGGTGTGAAAGGAGATAGCAATTCATGTGAAAAGCTTGTATTCTTGCAGGCAGAGGATGTGTGGCTTTGTTTTGTTTTTTAATATAGATGAACGAAAGAAACCATTACACCACACGTGTGTGTGTGTGTGTGTGTGTGTGTGTGTGTGTGTGTGTGTGTGTGCGCGCATGTGTATTCCAAAGTTCAACTCACCGTGCCAGAATTGACATATTTCTTCTTTTTCATCTTCTTCTTTGGATTCACCACCTACAAACCAGGATGGAGAAGCCGTTCAGGAGCCAAGTTGAAATACACTCACAAAGGACGTCCAGGCGAGAACACAATAAATTTGTTATTCGGTGTAATATTTCTCCAAAAAGAAATACATGGGCGATTTATCATGAAATTACTGAAGCCCTGAACAGCAAGTTCTGAAAAACACATTGCTATGTAGTTAGTGAATTCCATTAGAGCAACTTAGGGTCTGGAAAATATGGAAATATAATATTCAATCGATAAATAGTCAACAGTCGAAATAACAAGATCTCAAAATAAGGAGGATTCATAAAAATTAATCTTGAAATAACGAATTATTAAGTCAAAAATAATGACACACCACTTGTAGTTCATGGCTTCTGTATGAAATCCCTTCTATCTGTAGAAAATGTAGCTAGGATGTAAAACCGGACATTTCCCCACAGTTCGGGTAAATGTGGTGTCACATGGAATTATTCAGTCATAAGCTAGCAGAATTACAGTGAGACAATGAATAATCTGTGTGCAATTTTCTTCCTCTATCTATCCCCACTTTAACCACTTTGTTTTCCTATCTCAGCGCCCTGTCCCTATTTCACATACAGGATCACATAATGAAAGGAGCTCAGGGAAGCTGTGCACAACGCTTCTGACTCCATATATACACTGGTATGGTGGGAGAGATAGTTAGGGCAATAGTGGCCAGGTCATCCATATTATTGACAATTTAGCAAGATGGATGTGGCAGAGACTGGTGTCTGCAGATGCACAAAGAGCGATAGAGGTAAAATGCTGATATCCACACAAAGCTAAAAAGCAGAGTGGGACCGGCCACCTGCTAGCTTTTTACATCCAGGATCCAAGGAGAAAATATCACTAATGCACAGTGTTTCTTTAAACACTGAAAGAAATCAATGATTAAAATGGGCTCTTTTATGCTTAAATCAAAGTCTGTCTGACTTCTTAATTACTTGTAATGTTCAGGAGCTTTACAAAAATGGAAAAGCAAAAAATATATGCAATACAATATTGTATTTGTATCTGTAACATTGTATCTGATCGGCTTTGACAAGGGCCAGATTGTGGTGGCTAGATGAGCGCGTCAGCGCAGCTCTAAAATGGCAGGTCTTGTGGGGTGTTCCTGGTATGCAGTGGTTAGTACGTGCCAAAAGTGGTCCAAGGAAGGACAACTGGTGAACCAGCGACAGGACCAGAGTGTGTGTGTGCAGCAAAACCACCTCTGGTGTTTATTGCCAAAAATCTATTTTGGTTTCATCTGACCATAGAACCCGATCCCATTTGAAGTTCCAGTAGTGTCTGGCCAACTGAAGACGCTTGTTTGTTTTGGATGAGAGTAGAGGCTTTTTTTTCTTGAAATGCTTCCAAACAACTTGTGGTAATGTAGGTGACTTCAGATTGTAGTTTCGGAGACTTTCTGACCCCAAGACCCAACTAACTTCTGCAATTCTCCAGCTGTGATCCTTGGAGACTTTTTGGACACTATCCTTTTTACAGTGGGTGGACATAATATAGACACACGTCCATTTCCAGTTGACTGGAACTTCTTAAGTATTTCCCTGATGGTGGAAATGGGCATTTTTAGAGCTTGTGCTATTTTCTTATAGACACTTCCCATTTTGTGAAGCTCAACATCCTTTTGCCGCACATCACAGCTGTATTCTTTGCTCTTACACATTGTTGTGAATGACTAAGGGAATCTACCTCATATTTATACCCCTGTGAAACAGGAAGTCATGGGTGAACAATTTCCTGTTCCTAGTCACCCAGGTGCACTAAAAAAAAAAAACTTAAAATAAACAACCAAAAGGTTGTTTGTTTATTTATTTATTTATTATTTAAAACCTACTTCACATATTTTTATGTAATATATATTTTATATATTTTAGTTGTGGCACACATATTTAACAAAGATATTTTTTGATAAACTTGTGTTGTGTTTGCAATTGTTTGATATCCGTGATAGCAGAGTATTTTTGTGAATTTTTTTAACAAAAGATCAAACAATAAAGACAATTTTTCACGGCCTTCATTGCTCATATTTAGAAAGGGTGCCAATATTAGTGGAGGGCATTGAGATATAGATAGATAGATACACAGATAGATAGATAGATATTTCAGAATTTCTGTTGTCAAAATTGCTATACAAATATAATTGAATTAATTATTGATGGGATGGTATGAGGCATTCGTAAAGGAGCTCACCTCATACACATTGAACTGGCTCTGACCTCGGGCTAGCTCTCGGTAGCTCGTGGTGAATTCGCCAATAAAATCGTGACTGAAAAATAAAAATGGTTCAGAATCCAAAATACATAGAATAGTAGGTGATCCCTTAGCATGCAAGATATCAAGCCATTTCTACTGCACTTGACTGTGCACTTTATTGTGTTTATATGAACAAATGAAAAGGTGACTAACCTTCCATCTCGATCCCAGTCATACACCTCGACCTTAATCGCTCTGAAAGATAGAACAATTGAGAAAACTAAAAAGCTACACAATACAATATAGTATGTGTTATTTAAAAAGAAGGTTTTGCATATGATGCAACTGAATCTGTAATCCTGTGTCAGGTGGTGAAGATGGTTGCAGGTTAACTTTTTTATTCTTCCAAAAGCAAGCAAAACCAAAACGATAAGCAGAGTCAAAGTCAACAAACAGACAGAAGCCACGCAATGTACAAACAACAATACTTGGGCAAGAGACAAAGACAGAAACCAGAAACATAGTCATAACCATAAACACAATAGCACTGAATCAAAAAGGCTTGATATCACCAGGTACATGACACTGAGCTTATACTTCGCAATGATCTTATATACTGTGTGGCTATAACTGTGCACAGATGTGTGTGATCACTAAGACCATGAATATGACAGCCATGTTTGTAGGCCAGAAGTTGTGGAAAGCAATGCCATTTATAGCATAGTCTTGACAAAAAGTGTGTGCTATAGGTACACCATCAGGCTGTTGCAGGTCTGCCACTGGCCTGCATATCAGAGATGATTCTGTACGTTCCTGCCAAATTTTGTGGTTTTATGTCTTTTATCAGCTTTTTTATGACAGAATCAGTAAATAAATAAATAAATAAATAAAAATCCAGACAAACGCAATCAGGCTCCAAGTCCTAGGTGCTCGGGCCCCTAAAATATTCACAGAAAGGAAGATTTGGATGTAAATGAGGCTATTCAATTAAAACAACACATTTCGACCTTGGCTGGTCATTGTGCTTACTCAGTAATTTTACTTTAATAAACAAAAAACTTGAAGGAAATATTATCATCAGCAGCATCTTTAATTGGCTTGTTGTATCACAGGGCCTCAATTAAGTGATCAGTCACATTCACACCAAAAGACAAGGGTGTAGGAAGTGGGGGGTCTTACATCCGTCAGTAAGTAGTTCTGCTCTGCAGACAAAACTGACAAGATTGTGGGGAAAGTGTGGCCACCTGTACATATTAATGAGGATAAAATGCACATTTCACTAAATAAGCTCATTAGTGTAAGCAAGACTCATACACTGTTTAAGAAAGCATCCTAGGGAATGAGTAACTAAGCTCATTTACATTACGTTTCATTTCAGGCCTTTCTGGTCACAGTTGATACAGAACACACTTGCAAGTCATTAAGATTGTTTACTAAAAACATTGCTAATTGTTGCATTCTGTTTTAAGGCAAAGTTGCTATGACTGCTAAAAAAAATGTCTGAAAAGATTTGGATGAGCTCTTCAGAAGTGCAAAAGCACTCAGCATTCTTAGTGAAATTGACTTGGCGTGCTTTGCTAGTGTCTTCAAAATGTTGTTGCTGTGTTAGCCTAATGAGAGTTGTTACATTTCTTGTGACCTCTGAACTCTATAACCATCACTAGCTGAATAAAATCAAACAAAATTGTTTTCCACCTACTTGGAGAATTCATGAAGTGTGATATCCCCCACCCCCCACCCCCCCCAAACACACACACACACACTTTCCACACTACTTTTATGGCAAGAACTGTCAAAACTTTTTCCCAACCATAACAGCAGCACATCACAAAATTGCAAATAGAGCAAGAAACAAGAAACATCACACAACAGTCGAGTAGAATGAAGCCAACCCCCCCCCCCCCCCCCCCCCCCATCCAGATGTGTAGGTGGCTACATCCTCTGCCGATTGTTATCTTCAAAGGTATTGAGTCAGCACCTTTTCAAAGCCTCAGTCACCTGAATGCCTTGTTTTCTGACACCAACAGGGAACTGTTGTCAAGACAATCCCCAAGGCAGCTGTCAATCAACAATCCCAGCAGATGAACAGAAATAGACAATGTTCTCAACCCATCTATCTCACAAGGAACAGAGGAAGGGAAGGAGGGAGGGGAAAATGAATGAAAAAGGGTGGGTGGGGTAAAGGCGTTGGAGGGGTGCCGGCATATTAAATATCAAGACCAGCGTTCTGACCTTAAACCAAAATAGTAGGATGAGCTTTGGACAATTGCAGGCATTAACACTAAGATACTAAGATAGCAGATTGTAAACACACACTTGTTCATTTCCAGCTGTGAGACTCTGTACAATAACTTCATTTTTGTTTAATGGATGTTAAAAATAAAACCAATTCAGCTGTTCATCTGAAGTCTGAGGAGGAAACAAGCTATATTTTAATGTCAATGTTTCCACTTAATCAAGACATAACTGAAAAAAAAAAAAAAAAACCATGGAGACACAAACGATGGTTCATGGATGATGATTTTAATCCTATTAGACTAGAAATAGCAGGTGCTGTTGCACCTTGACAGGTCTAATGACAGAAAAAAATTACAGTCCCATGACTATGTTAGTAAAAGGGGCCTCACTTACTCCCCCGTGATGCTATTTTTTCTTGGATCAGAGTGCACTCTTTTCCTGTTTTTGATGGCTTAGCTAGCTCTATTTCTAGAAAAAGTAGAATACATGCTGTCCTTGCCAATGCTGCACTTACTACTGACAACAGAGACCTGAGTGCTGTGAGTGGATGATGGAGCTCTGCTTGGTGTAGTGTGATAAAGAAAGGATATGTGGATGGATTTTGCTAAACATATCTCATCAGATTTTGGGTCATCAAGATGAGATTTGACTCTGCCTGGTATGTCTGATATCTTATCCCTGCTATGGATTTCCAACAGAGGAATATCCTGGTAATGTTTTACCAATTCTGTCTCCTACCTACATTTTCATTACCCTCAAAATGGTGTTGAATCGGGCCTTTGGAATTATTTTGCATATGAATAAATAAGTGTGAAGTTTCTTAAAAATGATCAGTTTCCCAAAAAGCAGTATAACATACACAGACACACGCACATACACCTTCCGGGTGTCCTGGCACACTGCTGCCAATTTACTGAAGCTTTAGTTTCAGATATGACACCAACACTAAGCTAACATCTGTCCTGCTTATTCCCACAGGCTTGTTGGTTTGCACTTCTCCATCTCACAAGCTCTCTCCTAAAACATTCTCTTTGTTCAACTATTTTATCAGCATGAGTGCGATGAGCTTTCCTAGAGATTGAATATTATGAAAAAGGCACCAAAGAGCACATCTTTACCCCAAATCATAAAACATTACCCAGCTCAACTTCTCAAAACTGTTCCTGGAGCCTTTTGGCCAAATTAGTGCTGAACTATCCAAAAAACGAGGTGTCAAACTGCTTTAGTTATAGTTATTAATCTAATGTGTGGTGAGAGCTAAAAAAGAAAACAATTCCGAAGTCCCTTGGTTCCCTCTTCTTAACTGCCAGATTCGTGTGTTAGTTTTAAGCCCAGTAATTCTTGCTCAAGCATACCAAAAAATGAGTGTGAGGTACAAGAAACAGGAGGTGAGAACAATACAACAGTACAGCATTATCGAAGAAAAAAAAAAAAAAAGGACAACAATAACAAACTGTTCACACTCCTGCATGAAGGCTGAGAATGTATTTCCAAACATCTCAGTGAGAAAATGATACAACTCTCAGCTTTAACACTACAAAATTTTAATTATATACAGGCAACAGCACTGAGACTTTATTTGAACTTGCTCCTGATGGGGCCAATAAATCATGATGATGCAGAGAAGCAGCAGTAGTGCCAGTCGTGACAAGAACCAACCACTGGAAATATTTGTCACACCTTTGAGTCCACTAAGTTGTCGCTTGGAGATTAGAAAGACATATACCCCTTCCCTTTTCCCCCAGAGTGATGACAGTGGAATGTTTCAACCAGATCCTGACAATGCAGCTGTCCAAGTTCACCTACCAATACCAATGAGACTGGGATTGGGACTTGTTACTGGTGCTGTGGGCATGCAGCTTCATTGTTCAGGAGTCTACAAGCTTCACTCCCCATAGAACGTTCAACTGGTGCCCCACTGGAGGCTGACGTCAATGAGGAGCCAGAGCTGGCATATGTTCAAGTGCTGTGCTGTCGCCTAGAGATTGGCAATGACCTGGCAAATGGATGTAAATATAGTGAATGTAGTCATATTTATCTAGTATTTCTTACTGTAAGATTACAATAAACCAAATCTAAGAATATTTAACCTATTTTTTTTTTTTAGAGAGAGATTTTTACTCATGTTAAGATTTAAATTTTTTTATTCTATTGGCACATAATTTCATCTTTTTAGAAATATAATACATATTTCTAAACTTTATTGCCAATATAATAAGACTATTTCAAACATGAAATTTGTTAACATGTCTAGAATTAGGTTTAATAATCTTATATTTAGTCTGCTGTAATCTTATAATAGGAAATACAAAATAAATTGGACTATATTCAAGATATTGTCCCTTCCTATACCTTGGCTCATCACTGCGGTTTTACTCTTACTTTTTGTAACCTTAATATGTATCTTTTGCTTGGAAATGTGGATATACAGGTGCATCTCAAAAAAATTGAATATCGTGGAAAAGTAAATTTTTTTCCGTAATTTAGTTAAAAAAGTGTAACTTTCATATATTTTAGATTCATTACACATAGAGTGAAATATTTCAAGCCTTTTTTTTTAAATCTTGAATGATGAATCTAAAATGATTACAGCTTACAATCCATGGAAATCAAAAATCCAATATCTCAAAATATTTCAATAAAGAATTTATAATACAGAAATGTCGACCTATGAAGAGCTCTAATCAGCTAATTTAACTCAAAACACCTGCAAAGGTTTCCTGAGTCTTTAATCACAACCACAATCATGGGGAAGATGAAAGTAAATGCTGCATTTCATTTGGAAATCAAGGTTCCAGAGTCTGGAGGAAGAGTGGAGAGGTCCAGTGTGAAGTTTCCACAGTCAGTGATGATTTGGGTTGCCATGTCATCTGCTGGTGTTGGTCCACTGTGTTTTCTCAAGTCGAGAGTCAATGCAGCGTCTACCAGGAGATTTTAGAGCACTTCATGCTTCCATCTGCTGACGAGCTTTATGGAGATATTGATTTCCTTTTCCAGCAGGACTTGGCACCTGCCCACAGCGCCACAACTACTAGTAACTGGTTTGCAGACCCTGGTGTTACTGTGCTTGATTGGCCAGCCGACTCGTCTGACCTGAACCCCATAGAGAATCTATGAGAGGCACCAGACCCAACAATACAGACGAGCTGAAGGCAGCTATCAAAGCAACCTGGGCTTCCAGAACACCTCAGCAGTGCCACAGGCTGATTGCCTCCATACCATGCCGCATTGATGCAGTAATTTATGCAAAAGGATTAAAACCCCGACTGAGTATTGAGTGCATAAATCAACATACTTTTCAGAAGGTCGACATTTCTGTATTATAAATTCTTTATTCTAATATTTTGAGTTACTGGATTTTTTATTTCCATGAGCTGTAAGCCATAATCATCAAGATTAAAACAAAAAAAAGGCTTGAAACATTTCACTTTATGTGTAATGAATCTAGAATATATGAAAGTTCCACTTTTTGAATTAAATTACAGGGAAAAAATGAACTTTTCCACAATATTCAAATTTTTTTAGATGCACCTGTACTGTAGTGCACAGTTTTAAGGCTCATAATGATAAAGAATTGTAATAACCTTTTAAAGAAAACCTTTAAAGGTAAATTACATGCACATTTCTAAGTTAAAGATGCATATTAAAGGTACAAAATATGTATCACTGAGTGTACAATCACAGTGACAAGGAAGGGTACAGATTAGTAGTGCTAAGTATGGCTGTTCCCTGTAGGAAATGGGGATTGACACCAGGGACCCGCTACTTGGTTTCTGGCATCAGCCATCTTCATATTGGGTGTCTTCTTGTTACCCTTTGTGTGTTCTCTTCCTGCCTGGATTCCCCTGTGTGTGTGCTACTGGAGTTCTGTGAATGCTTGCTTTGCCTCTGTTATAGGCGAGTGAGTTGCCTAATGACAGGAGAGTGTTTCAGAGTGTAATCATCGCTGACTCATAGTAATGCCACAATATGCGTCAGACAGGTGTCGCACACTGTAGCTCCTCTTGGCAGAAGCAAATAAATTTATCAATAAATATATTGATGGATGTTTAGGGTTTACTTGCATTTTTAATTCAATGCAGTGTAGGTAGTGTATACAACAAATAACGCCCATGTCAAACAAGTCCAAAATCTGTGTACCTGCCCAAGAATATCTTTTTTTCTTGCACAACCAAAAGAAGCCCAGTTGCATGGAAAAGCACCCATCTGGCAGCAATGCCTCTGATGCCACTGCGGTTGATGAGCAGCTCTCCAGAGATTAAAGGCCATACACTTGAAAGCTGTACAGGTTATTCAAGGCTTCACCTCGAGGAAACACCTCCATGTGGCACAGGGGTACAAGAATCTTACCGGTCATAATCCCCATTGCAGAGTGCTCTCACTGGGATGGTAAAAGACTGCCAAACTGGATTCAGGGTGTTCTTCACCACCTCCGTCTTATGGCAGATGGTGAACCTTGACAGAGAAAAGCAAGGTGACAAACCAGTAGAGGCGTTTTATTACTCAGAAATAAACCACAACGTATAGCAGGGGATCAGCCAGCTGCTGCATTTATCTTCAGAAGTCCACACCTAACAAGCCATATGGGAATGTGTTCATTAGTGTCTAATGATCGGTGAAGATGTTAAACAATGTAGCTGGAAGTTTCTTGTTGCTACATTAGTGCCAACTAACATCAGTATCATACTATATATTGGGTAGTAGTCTACCTGCTGAATACTGAATAGTATATTACCTCATTTCTTTAATTCTATAATACCTCATTTCTGTCATTCTAATTAGCTCTCATTAGCAGTGCTAACATTCCTTTTCCATGAATGACTCCATCAAATATGCCAGAGAATTAAAATAGCAGAGTCTCACTGTGATGTGTGCTGAAGAATTTCACAGTCTGGTATTAGACTTCATAATTTGACCAGTGCTAAATTAACTAAATAAAACGTATATATACAAACATATATAAAACGTACTCAATAAAATGTAAGCTTTGTGGAATGACACAGGAAAAAAGTATGAACACGCTAAGAAAAAGCAGTTCTCCAAAGCAAGGTAAGGCAAGGAACCAGCTGAAATCCGTAGGTAATTAGTAACAGTAATTAGTAATACCTCCTATCTGTGCAAATTGATATCAGCTGGGTTAGTAAACTGATCATCTATAAAAAAGACTTTAGTTACCAAGGTGTCACACAAGAAACATCTCATGATGGGTAAAAGCAAAGAGCTCTCCCCAGACCATTGCAACCTTATTGTTGCAAAACATATCGATGGAATGGAATACAGACGTAATTCAAAACTTCTAATCCTCTAGTAAGCACCATTGGGCACCATTATCCACAAATGGAAACAACATCACTCTATCATCAACTGGCCACACACAGGAGCTCCTCACAAGATTTCTGACCAGGGAGTCATAAGAATAGTCAGAAGGAGTAGCCCAAGAGCCAAGAACCACTCAGAAAGAGCTCCAGAAACACTTAGAGGCTGCAGGTACCATTGTCACAGAGAACACACTGCTCATGCTCACCCCGAAAGACTCCATTACTAAAGAAAAGGCATGTTGAAACTCATTTAAAGTTTGCTTCAACTCATTTGGACAAGCCTATGAAATACTGGGAGAGTGTAGTCTGGTCATACGAGAGCAAAATTGAATTTTTGGGCTACACACTATGTTTGAAGAAAAAATGGCACTGCACATCACTCTTAAAACACTATACCAACAGTGAAGTTTGGAGGTAGAAGCATCCTGGTGTGGGGCTGTTTTCCATCGCATGGTACTGGCAGACTTCATATAATTGAAGGAACAATGAATGGAGTCCTTTACCGGGAGATTCTTGATAAGAATCTGCTGACATCCACCATAATGATGTAGATGAGACATGGGTGGAGCTTCCAGCAGGACAACCATCCAAAGCGTACAGCAAAGGAAACTCTCAATTGGTTTCAGAGAAAAAAAATCAAGGTGTTAGAATGGCCAAGTCAATCACCTGACTTGAATCCAATTGAACAAGATTTAAAGACAATATGTTTAGAAGAATGGGCCAAAATCACACCTGAATACTGCGACCCATTAATTTTTTCATACAGGAAGCATCTTGAAGCTGTCATTACAAACAAAGGCTTCTCCACTAAGTATTAAATAAATTTCAGTTAGTGTGTTCAATACTTTTTTCCTGTGTCATTCCTCTTTATTACACATAACTTCATTTATGGACTTTAATGTTTTGATTTATTTATATGTGTGGATTTCTTGAGCTAACACCAAAGTCTGGTGAAAACTTCATGTCAATAGCCTCATTAGAAATATATTCACTGAAAAAAATGTTGATGCGTTAAATACTTATTTCCCCTGCTGTATGTAATTAAAATAATCAGAAAGTTTCTCAAAATGATGATGATGATGAATTCATATCTCCAGGGTAGCATTAGTTTCACATTAGATAGTACTATTCACACATTCAGACATCTGATCCCAACAGAATTTAGTAAAGATTAGTTGAAAATAAAGTCCTTACTTAGTAGAGTCTTTGAAAAGATTTTCATTAAAATTTCCATTGTTAGCATAATGAACTCTTATTTCAACACTCTTTTATTCATATCATATTTCGAAAAAGTTTTTAAAACAGCACAATTTATCCCACTGCACACACAAATTAGCATGTGTTACTGTAGATCTTAGTTAATCACAGACTGAGTGTTTTTTTTTTCTCTCCTAATTTTAAGACTAAATTCTGTAAATGACAAAAATCTACTATAGTTCTGCAAATGATGGACTGCAGAAATGTGAGGTAAGAGTACACCATGATGGAGCCATGAAGTGCACTCAACTGGGTAATGTATAGGCTGGACAACATGGTTTGCTTCTTTCTGAAAAAGGACATCCATTACATGTGATGATCCAGTATATTTTGTGCTTCTCAGAATAAGAGCATTTTGGGCCAATAAGTTCAGAAGTGCCTCTGTGTGTTTTGGAGGTTTAGCATGTATTACGTGTCTGGGGGATGATATGAATAAATAAAGCATTAAATAAGGCATCACAAATAACTGGGCCTGGAGCATTTAAACATCATTTAAAATACTTAATTTCTGTGCTATTTTTAACACAAGAGCAAACTCACGTTCCATCTTCATTACTTCTGTAGAACACCATAAAGGGATCCGACTTCCCAAAGAAGTCCTTCTTGTCCAGCTTATTGGCACAAAACTGCATGGTTGCATTATCCTGGCAAAAAAAATACCAAAGTACATCTGAGCTGATGTTCATATGCATATTGTGTTCTCTGCATTTTAATGACTGCAACACAGGAGAAAAATGAAGCTATGGCCCTTTTGTGTAATCCCACCAGGAGAAAGCGAGCCTCATTATAGCGAACTTGATGTTTTCTCTGACATTCCACACAGTGAAAGAGTATAATGAAGTCTGCAGACAGACTTCACTCTAAAGCATGTCCTGTCTAAATGTTTGTACTGATTAGGATGTAAGTTGTATTAGAGAGGTTCTGTATATATGAAATATTATCCAGAGCAAAATTATGAGTTTGAAAACTAGTGATTTTTCCCCCATCATTCTGCATCATTTATTTCATCTATATAGTACAAACTTGTAGAAGTTTGCATATCACTAAATCAAAATGAAGAAGACAAAGAAATGTAATTTATGTCAAGACAATTTGCATGTTCAGAACTTTTAACAATAGACACTGTCACAAAGCATCTTTGTGGGAGATTTAGGCCCATAATTAGCAACCCAGAGGTGACGTTGGCGAGGAAAAACTCCCTGAGATGGCATTAGAAAATAACCTTGAGAGGAACCAGATTTCTTCTGGGTGACACCAGATCATGGGATTATAATGCATTTATCTTGCTCAATTGCATACTATAAAGTTAAACATTACTGAGTATACTTAAAGAAAGTTCAGTATGTGCATCATATTCTTGATTACTGTTGTTCTGCTTCACAAATGTTCCTTCATTATCACAACTGGACAAACAAACAGTGTTAACATTAATAGTGAACAACCACCAGCAATCCCTTTTGTGTCCTTTGAACAGATTTTGAATCTTGTAATACTGTATTTAATGATCCTTTAAAGAAAAGTCATGATCCAAAACATATAAGCTCACTGGTCAAGCTTGTTATAGGTAGTGTCATGGCTTGGGCTTGCAATCACTCCAACAGCGATTACTAAATGAACCAGACATCATGCTGATTTGAAAATAAAAGTGTCACTATGGTGAAAATTTATACGTGGAGATAGGCAAAATACTGCTAATCATGCCAGACAGCATGACGTATTTCTGAATGTAATTTGCACTTGTATGGTTTGAAAACATGGAGGCTGTTTCTTCGTCTTGGAAGCCTGCTCCTGCCAACAGTTTCATGCATGAGGCATTTTCTAGAAAACAGACCTCACTGGCTCACTGATGCTCCTTCTCTCTTCCCTCAATACGGTATCCCCAAGGACATGAGGCTGAAAACATTTCTTTGAGCCAGTCAACAGAAGAGTGACAAGCGCAGCAAAAGCCATCACACTGTTTCCTGTTTAAACTATAAGGGCCAAATTGATTACTGGTAAAATTGCTTGGGGGAGTGTGAGAAATCAAATTGTCCACCAATGATTTTTGTTTTTCTTCTTGCTTGCTATTAGTGTGTTTGTCTTCCTGGAAAGACATAATCAAAAACATCTGACATACCCTGGCTTGCCAGCTTTCCAGAACAATCTTCCTCTCACTGTGTTCTGTTAAAGGTTACCAATTGTACAGAGTCTTTTTTTTCTCAGTGTCTGGGTTTCAAGGACATTATTTATTTGAAATAATGTTTTCTTTTTATGAGCAATATGCTCTTGATAGTCCAAGCATAGACAACAAAAGAGTATGAGAAATCATCAAGAGATTTACCAGGAATATTACAATGAAATAAAAGCTACAGATGTTTTGATAGCACTTTGATTGAAGGGTACCTACGTTAGGTCTTCATAACAGAAGAAAAAAATTGCTTTTATAAAACAATGATGGATGATTAATGTTAGGCTAACGTTCATTTTTTGATGTAGTGATCTTTAAATGAAAGAGAGAAAAGAAAAGAACCAATCCTTACTGCATAATCATTATGGATAGACTGTTCTAGACCTTTGTATCTTTAATAATTCATGCTTATCTCAAAAGTTATTAGTTTGTTATTAGAAGGAAAACTATATTGGGCCATCAGAAGATGTTCATAAACATTGCTTTCATAAAGCAATGATGCTGTATTAAAAAGTGTCTCAATATTATGTCTGCTGCCTCTGTGGTAGACGAGTTGCTCTCAATGAGGTTCACCATCTGTACCCACCTGAGGAGATTCTGTGCAAGGTGTAGAGAGCCACTTGACGGTGTTCTCTGAGTGAACCTACATGTGGCAACATTTCAGTACCCATAAGACAAACTCTCCCAAGCAGAACCCTTTTCTTAGAAAAGCCTTGAATACCCAGCAAGCTAGCAACTGGTCCCTTCTCACTGAGACGAGCACATGTTTCTGTTTGTGGCATTCTGTAGACTAGTAACCCACTTTTCAATGAAGCTCCAACATACCTAGGGTAATTATAACAGCATCTGCCTTCATCAGTCCTAGCATTCCCAACAGAAGCCTGGCTCGATCTGATTGGCAAGCATAATAATGTTTGCCGCACTTTGACAGGTGAATTAAGTAAATTAATGGTGTGTCCTGTTTCAGTGTTAGAAAGTTTTTTTTCTGAGTTCATCACGAGACAGAGTGCTGTTATGTGTGCAAGGAGACTAGAAATGTTCCAAATGATTCTGGCCATGAGGGGAGACAATCTCTGGTACTACAGAGAGACCAAAGAGTAGAACTTTAAATGGAACGCCTGTAATAAGAAATACAAACCTTAAAAATCATATGTGTTCTGGGGCATTGGGAAAATCACACTAAGCATAGCACAGGTCTATTGGCATGAAGCAGTCCAGTGGCTGCATGGCTTGGACTACATCTGACAAGCTTAGCATAGGAAAGTCAAAAGTCAAATCTAGACTTGGACTGCATTATAAAAGATGAATGCAGCATTCATGAATGTGTAATGAACACCCAATGTAGGCACTCTTTTTACCATTAAAAGCTGGCACAAGTTAAGTCAGAATCATAGATAAAGGGTCCAAAACCACAGTAGAGAAATGAGCTAAGAAATGTGTAGAGATAGTGATTTATTGGCACAATCAGAGTCAAGGCTGTTGCATTGTACCACAGAGTATACTGCGGTTTGCCGTAAATGTTTTCATTCCTCTGCTTGAACATTTATCAGCTTTACTGTGATTACTTCAGCGCACAATGGGTAAATTGGGCAACTTTCTACGGTTACCACAAGTAAGTGGTCTTAGGGGAAGGCTAGAGTAAAGTCTGCTGCAGACTTGAAAACAAATTGGCAAGATTTTTGAATTCAGTAAATCTAGAAAACAAGTTTTTTTTTTTATTCTACCTCTGGATAAACCAATTCTGTATCATCTCTAGGTTTCCCCCTCAAAGCCATTTAGTAAATGTGTTTTCTCAAAGCACCACTGTAAGAGCGTTTTTTGACTGCTACTACAAATTATACAGTAGCTGTTAAGAGTAGAGCATGAACTGTGTCTTCTTAGCACAGTGGAGATTAGTGGGACAGGAACTGGCACATCTAATCAAACATCCTTAGAATACCAGGTCTGTTATCTGGGCTACATTTAGTCAGCATGGTGTTGCTGTTGTCTGGGTGGCTTGCAGACTGCAAATGACATGCTCCTGGTTTTTAATGATGCAGACTGGGTGTATTTTTATCAACAAATACAGACAAATTTTGTTGGCCAGAGTCCCTTGATGACATACTTTTTTAAATGCACAAACAGATACTATTATAGTGAGGTGCAATGCAATGCCACTATCGGTATCTGTTTGTTATCTGTATTTGCAATTAAACATGAAGTAGGCGTGGCCTAAACCAGAAAGGTTTCTTTTAAAATTAAATATGAACCGTGCCACTAGGCCCCTGGAAAAACTGGGAAACCCTGGGGAAGGGGGAGGACAGAGACTGAAATGGCTAATTTCACTAATTCCTAATTTCACAATTTCAACTGCGACCATGACCAGACATTTACTAAGGATGAATGAATGAATACTAAATGCATTTTGCATTGACTCACATTCATGATTAACATGAATGGCCTTTCTTTGTTCAGTAGGTTTCATATTTGACCACTCTAACACAGGAAAATCCCGTGTAGATTTAACACCCAGAGTGTTAAATTTACACCCTACAGTGTATATAAGTCCAATGGACACAAATGAACACTCTGGGTGTTAATTCAACAAGTGGGATTTTACTGTGAAGTAACCAAACATATACAAAAAAATGTATTTTGTCCAGCCTTTCGTAATTCAAAGGTCAAATTACCAATCACAAAAGCTTCCACAGCCCACAATAAGACAGACACAACCGAAGCACTGTATAAAATAAATAAATAAATAATTTTAAAAATACAATTACAGCTGTACACTGTAATACACACTGGTCCTCAGAAAAAATAGGCGTACCTAACCTGTAGTGGAGGAGCTGCTCATTCAGGTCTTCACAAAAAGGAGCCTGTATTATGTCTGTTACAAGTATTACATAAACAGCTAATCACAGTTACCGGAGGTAATCACAATTAAACAGTAGATTCCACAAACTTCTATTTATGTATATAGTATGTATAAAGTTAGTAAACACAATGGTTATTTGCAATAAGTTTCTTGATATAATCAAATTGATGCACATGTTATGATTAATCAACAATTATTTGTAACTAGAAATGGCATGATACTACTTTTAATTTTTTTTTTTAATACAACATTTTCAGCTTTAAAATGGACCATGTTTAATACTACAGGAAGAAATTCATAACTATGGGCATGATTTACAAAAAAGCCTGTTGTGGTGGTAAATCATTATGGCCCACTTAACATCACTTTCCATTACGTTACGCAACTCTGGCTAGATTTGTTGCAGAATAAGATCGGATTCATGCTTTTTTCCCCTCCGATATCCAATCTAGAATTTCCTGCTGACATCAGCCCAAAAGTGACATTGCATATGCCATCTTTGTTTGTAAGATTACAGAGTAGCAACTCGTTTACAGGTTCAACACATTCTATTTATTTGTTCATCTACTATATTACATAGCAGCAAATCCATTTTGGTGGGACTATATTGTGGTGGAAGAAATGGACTATATTAAAAACAGATATATGAATTGATGTTCACAGTTTCTTTAAGTTAGTTTCTTCCCTTACTTTGTACACTGATGCATAAAAGCAATATAACGCTCAAGATGTTTTATCACAAACAACATCATGGCTGTGATTTGGTTGCTGTCAAAAGCCACAGCAGAGGTCCATAGATTTTCATGTATTCATGATACTCTCTCGTGTGTTCTACAGTGGGGGAAATAAATATTGAACGCATCGACTTTTTGTTCAGTAAATATATTTCCAATAAGGCAAATCACATGAAATTTTCACCAGACATCAGTATTAACTCAAGAAATCTGTATATATATATATATATATATATATATATATATATATATATATATATATATATATATAAAGAATTCACAATAGTAAAGTCCATAAATAAAGTTATGTGTAATAAAGTTGAATAACACAGGAAAAAAGTATTGAACACGCTAAGAAAAAGCAGTTCTTCAAGGCAAGATAAGGCAAGATAAGGCAAGGAACCAGCTGAAATCCGTAAGTAATTATACCGCCTAGCTGTGCAAATTAATATCAGCTGGGTTAGTAAATTGATGGTCTATAAAAAGGCTTTTTGTTACCATGGTGTCATACAAGAAACATCTCACACAGTTTGGAGGTGGAAGTATCCTGGTGTGGGGCTGTTTTTCATCGCATGGTACTGGCAGACTTCATATAATTGAAGGAACGATGAATGGAGTGCTATACTGGGAGATTCTTGAGAAGAATCTGCTGACATCCACCATAATGATGAAGATGAGACAAGGGTGAACCTTCCAGCAGGACAACGATCCAAAGTATACAGCAAAGGAAACTCTCAATTGGTTCAGAGAAAAAAAATCAAGGTGTTAGAATGACCCACTCAATCACCTGACTCAAATCCAATTGAACAAGATTTAAAGACAATATGTTTAGAAGAATGGGCCAAAATCACACCTGAATACTGCAGGCAATTAATTTCTTCATACAGGAAGCGTCTTGAAGCCGTCATTACAAACAAAGGCTCCTCCACTAATAAGTCAGTTAATGTGTTCAATACATTTTTCCTCGGTCATTCCGCTTTATTACACATAACTTCATTTATGAACTTTAATGTTTGGATTTTTTGAGTTAATACCAAAGTCTGTTGAAAATTTCATGTGAATAGCCTCATTGGAAATATATTTAATGAAAAAACTGTTGACGTGTTCAATACTTATTTCCTCCATTGTATTTCTTAATCACATTTTAAAAGGTTTATATTCAAAGAATTAGAAAGTTCAATATGTATTTTTTCATACATAAATCTGTCTGATAAAGTCATATTTAGGGATTATTTTATAGGTAAAAAAAAAAGAGAGAGAGAGATGAAATATGATGCCACCCACCTCTCTCAGTACCTCATCCTCAGGTTGAAAATCCCTAACCTAAATCATGTAATTTGCACTTCACTATGTTCCGAAGGCTTATTAAAAAGTATGCCTCATCATCTCACATGGTGCAAAAGCAACAGAAACCTGACATTCCATCTCTTCCTCTAAATTTAGGCTGATCTGACCCACTGTAATGCACCCTGATCGTAGGAAATGCCATATTACTCTGCCAGATGTTAGTGAAAAATGGCATGGTCTTTGGGGCAAGAACCAGATCTGCTTCATCAGCAGTGCAGTGCGATCCATTCTTCTGAATATCAATGTTAACAGCATACCAAATAGGTCTGTGAAACAGCCCACAGGCTCAGTAAAAGGTATGATGCACTGCAGAATTTCAATAGGGGCAGGTAAAGTATCCCCAAGGGCCAGTTTCACTCTGATATATGTGCTGAATATACTTTATGAGAAATATTACTTTTAAGACCTTGATCCCATCTCACAAACCACAGCTGAAATCACCATTCAGCTTGACAAAGGTGACTGAATGATAGCGTTTGGCTCTGATTGATTAGCAGGCAGGGTGCACTTCATTCTTAATCAGTAAAATACCAGGTCTCTCTCAGGATATAGTCAACACAAGATGTTATCAGCTGCTACAGTTAAGCCTGTTCTGAGCCCTAGGATCTGCCACATGCAAGATTCAAATGGAGGCTATATAGCTGGAAAAGATCTAGACATCTCTCCAGCTGTGAAAAGGAAATCAATACTATCAGTGTTATCAGTGAGGCCTTTTGCCAACATGTAAGTCCCTTAAGCCTCAGCGTGGTGTGTGGTGAACTCAGATAATCATGCATCTCTCCGTACTGTAGATATCACACACAATAGAACATCTTTGACCAAGAAAGTGATAAATTCTCGCTCCAAGAGGCTTCAAAACAGTGTTACTATGAATGCTTTAATACACTGAAAAAGACACACTATTAACATCACATAAATATATATGAATAAAATTGGTTTCACTCTGCCCACGTTTGAAATTTTTTCCTACATTCTTTTGAATGTCCATGGAATAAAATAAAATATCACATGCCATGAGTGTACCTTCTACCATCATTTATACATTTGCATGTCCATGTAATACGAAGCAATGCAATAATATGAAATTAAAAATGATCTTATATGGCCACGGGCATTGTTTCAACTCATTTGCTGCTATTGTCAAGCAGCTGTTTGACGCCGTACACGACAGCGCTTCATGCTCACGCGTTCGCTGAGAGTAGGCTAATTGGTGAGAGGCAGGAATTTGGCCAATAATTGTTGCAAACCTTTTATAATCGACCAATTGGTGTGCGGGAAGGCGGAATTAGAGAGAGGGGTTAAAGCAATGCAAACATGTGCACACATGACGCAGTATTAGACCATAAGCACATCATAATGAAACTAAAGCCGAATCCCGAACATTTTCTCAAATTTAGAAATCCCGGCGGACGCTTTTTTTTACGGTCTGAAAAATAGGACATGTCCGGGAAAAGGAGGACGTGTGGTCACCTTACAATAATGGTGTTTGTACATTGTTACTGTACTTGAGTACTGTACTTTTTAATTGTTTACATTTTTACTACTTAATGATCATAGCAAACAATTTTCGATACCACAACTACTTGCTAATTGTATACCATGGTGCTCTTAAATTTTCAAATTTGAGCTGTTGATTAATTTTCTAGAACAGAAACTCTGACCATATTTCCAGCTACAAGGCAAATCACTGGTTTATATTAATGTACTTGTTCTAATATGTTGTTTATAATTATTTCTGTAGTAATTCCCTTTTTCACAGGGATATGTATGGCAGAAGCTCCACATAATAATTTTAAAAATAGATTTTTTTTTTAATGTTGACATTTAACAAATAAATAACAACTAATATTTGATTTGGCAAAGCTTTCTGTAAAGAGGTGTTTATTTAACATTTGTGGAAGGAGTCTCCAGTGCCAGCGCTTTGCGGTTACTCAGTATACTGCACGTTTTTGTCTTCTTAATTACAAGTGAGAGGGAAAAAAAGAGGAAATGTTTATAGCAGCTATAACTTAAGTGATAACAGTAGCTGTTCTACAACATTAAACACAAACTATAAATTAATAAAAAGGTATAATGTGTCCTTCATTAATTATTTAAAAAATTGGAATCACTGTCAAATGAGGACATGCTGTTATAGCAAGGGGTAATTCATCACACAACCCCATTGTTGAAACATTTTTAAAATTCAAATGAACAAGGACAATCTAATTTCATACACATACATTTAAAAATAAAGTTACAAACATTAAGCTGTCCCTAACCTTAACCTTAATCCATGGAACTTTTCATACAAACTGCATCATGTAAATTGTGTGAAAAAGGAAAAAATGACCTTACCTATAATTTCAGTTAAAATCATTTATGTTTTACTCCCACGTACTTGACTACATTGCAGAATAGACACTAAACTTCAACTAAAATTCTCATTACCTTAAGGATATTTTTTTTCCATGCCTAAACACTTCTACTGTGTTACAAGCGTCAATATTCAACAGTGCAGCAAAAGACATTGAACACAAATGTATAAACTTTCATGTAGAATATTTGGATAGCATTCTAGCTGATAACATCTATCCTTGCCTAAGGATACCACAAAAGAGGTTGTCTTGAGGGCTTGACAAATCAGACTTCACATTTATAAACACATTCCTGCAGCATTACCAAGGCTGATTATCATCCAGGGAGGTGCTTTGATCCTTCCTAACAGCAAAGTCTATACCCCTCTGAGCCACCTAAAGGAGTTTCAAATCTACACACACTCATTCTAGTGCAAAAATATGCTCATGCCCTCCCACACATACTGCATATACATATATATTCAGCTAGACCCTTTATCAGGAACATCCATCAGCATTATAAATTACATTCTCAAATACCAGTTCTAAGCTAAGTGCTAAGCCAAAGCTCATGCTACTAAAGCTCTCATTAGTATCAGATAGTTGTGTTTTATTTACTGTCAAATTCTCAAATCTGATTGGTCAGTTGTGATTAATTTTCTATAAAAGCAGTTCTGACAATAGTGCCGTAATTAAAATCACTGGTGTATATTATTGCTCTCTTTCTATGTTACCGTTTCTATAGTGACAACTCATTCTCAGGAGTCTGTATGTCATATGCTCAACATAATCCAAGACTAATAGTAAACGGATAATAAATGTGTCATTTAACATAGAAGAATGTCTTATTGTTACATATGGTGAGGACATGTTTATTTACCATTTTTTGAAAGAGTCTCAAGTGTCATCGGTTTGTAACAGTAAGTTTACAGACACCGAAAACTATGCACTGGCCAGTTTCTTCATAACACAACAAGCTATGCCTTTTGTCTTATTAACTTCAGGAGAGAGAAAAAAGAGGCTGGTGAGTTGTTTGGAACTTTCTCAACATTAAATGTTAATATAAATGCTTAAAAGGAGCTAAGATGTGTTGTTATTTCATTATAAGTTGTGTAAGGGGAATAAAACACTTTAGGATGTGCTGTTATTGGAAAATAATCAACTCTGGTGTGGTAACAGTAAGTCCTCTTCACATCGAGCCACATCTCAACACGCCATCACTAATTATTTTCCTATAACAGCATTGCCATGTTTTATTCCTTATATAACAGGTACCGGTGTTCCATTTCTAAACCCAATTACACTAGTGTCTTTCATGTGGATCTAACTGGGGGATGAATATTCTGTGTACCATTGAGGTTTCTATGCCACAGGTGAGGGATCAGGAGAAGCCGTATAACTAGTCGACGTGATTTGTTTGATAGCTCCTTGTTCCTAAGATGGACTGAGAGCTTTTGTGTGTAAAAGATGAGCAGTGCAGAGAATAAAAAACTACAAATGAGCTCGCTTATTGATCTACAAACCGGGCAGGCAGTAGAAATCCTTTTGATATTGTAATGTGTTTCAAAGGAATGATGTCCGGCGCCTGTCCTCATATCATAGAGCAGCTCAAAGAGAAACGGAGGCTTTAACCGCACCACTAACCTCTCTAAATAAATTTGTGATTTAATTTAGATTGTGATTGTTCTCAGAAGTAACATAATCGAATTAACCTGAAATTCACAAGGTTTTCAAATTTACTTGGTCATTCAAATGATGCATGTGAACTGTATGACAAGGAATTAGTCACTTATATTAAAATCTTTATAGACATTTCATTGTCCAGTCTTGTTTTGTATAGTCGTTTTCATGGATCGATTTCCATAGGTATTGGTGAGGCAGGATGACATTAACTATGACACAGCCTCAAATTAAATGAAGTTGTGAGGATATCACACTTGCCGTATGCTATAGGTTTCTATTTAATGAATTTTTAGAGTACTCTGTAATAGGCAGTTGAGAATCGAAAATATGCAGTCAGGCAGCTTGTTTAAAGTGGTTTAACCTTTGTTCAACTTTGTTTGATGTAGCAAGTGTGTTCCTAACCCATTAAGAAGGGATTGCCAGGTTTTAGCAAAAAAAATTCCAGCCCAAATATACCTCATAAACTACACAAAAGATCTGAAACTAGCCCACAATTTTGGGCATTTCTTCTCTTTCTCAGCCTCTGCGTAGGAAACTAGGTCACTGTGGTGCACTTGTATTTGTCATGCATGGATATTATTCACTCCATAATTCATCTTCCAATCTTTGCAATACAGTATGTCTTACACTAAATTGTTGTGTATATCATAGACTACAATAAACCAAATACAAGATATAAGATTATCTAACTTAGTTCTAGATATTGTTACTCATTTCAAGTTTCAAATAGTCTTATTCTATTGGCAGATAGTTTTGCTAATTTTAAGCATTTATTTCTAGAAAGAAGGAAAATTATCTGCCAAAAGAATAAGAACATTTAAAGCTTGAAATAATATTTAGAAATATGTTTAATAATCTTAGATTTGATTTCTTTATTGTGCACTTATTATAAGAAATACTAGATTACTTTGACTTTGAAGATATTTTCATTTGCCAAGATTTAATTTTTTGCAGCTTGTTAGCCTATGTTGTGTACAATTAGAGACTATAACTCATCTTTCTTGTTCTATGCATAGTGTGTTAATCATTTTCTAGCCCCTCAGTAGTGTCAGTTTCTGACTGTAACACAACTGTTGGCTGGACATTTTTGGTTGGCAAACTGTTTCCTAACCCAGCACTGACATTGAGGAATTTAAAAATACTGACAAAGTGCACTTACGTGGTAGATGTACTTGATAAAATGGCAAACGTACAGCTATAACATGGGCGTACATAATAAACTGACCACTGACAGCATATATTTACACCCAGAGAAGTACTTAGGGTTCATTTATGTGAAAGTATGCTGTGTTCTGTAGATTTTCTATTTTGTTGCTCTTAGAAGAGGCTACTGAGTTTAAATGGAACCTTACTATGAATGTGTAACAACAAAAATAAAAAAGAAGAAGGAAGGGAGGTAACTTATCAAAATTATTATCCATAGTGTATATAATCCAAAGTGTAGGCTGTTTTTGTGGTAATTAAACAACAATCCTAGCAGTGAACCACAAATTACAATCTAATGAGATGAGAAATGTAGGAAATCATTACCCAAAGTGAAAACAGACCAACCTGTCGATGAAAACCTGTCAGCTCACAATTTAATTACAACATAAATCTTGGATGCCAGTGAAAGTCACATTAATTATAAAGATTAATAAAGAAGTAAAAACCTATAATTACTCTAGAAAGAGCCTGAGGTCCTCTCATGAATCTGGAAGTCAGTGCACATTAGTGGTGTACTAGTACTTTATTTAAGCACTTGTAGGAGTACAAACATACACTATATACAATATACAGTGGGGGAACTAAGTACTGAATGCATCAACATTTTTTCCAGTAAATATATTTCCGGTGAGGTTATTCACATGAAATTTTCACCAGACATCAGTATTAACTCAAGAAATCCGTAAATATAAAGAATTCACAACATTAAAGTCCATAAATAAAGTTATGTTTAATAAAGTAGAATGACACAGGAAAAAAGTACTGAACACTCTAAGAAAAAGCAGTTCTCCAAGGCAAGATAAGGCAAAGAACCAGCTGAAATCCGTAAGTAATTATACCTCCTATCTGTGCAAATTAATATCAGCTGGGTTAGTAAATTGATCGTCTATGAAAAATACTTTTAGTTACCTTTAATTACTTTTAGTTATGGCAGACTTCATATAATTGAAGGAACAATGAATGGAGTCCTTTACTGGGAGATTCTTGAGAAGAATCTGCTGCCATCCACCAGGATGATGAAGATGAGATGTGGGTGAACCTTCCAGAAGGACAACGATCCAAAACATATAGAAAAGGACACTTTCAATTGGTTTCAGAGAAAAAAATCAAGGCGTTAGAATGGCCCAGTCAATCACCTGACTTGAACTTGACCGGACTTTAATGTTTGGATTGCTTTATATGTGTGGATTTCTTGAGTTAGTACCGAAGTCTGCTGAAAATTTCATGTGAATAGCCTCATTGCAAATATATTTACTCAAAAAAATGTTGACGCATTCAATACTTATTTCCCCCACTGTACATAGATCTATATAGTGACACCTTGATTAATACATTTGACAATGTTTGTAAATAAAAAGCACACTGGTATACATACCCTGCAGTTTCCAAGCTCCTCTGCTGACAGGATGATGGTTCCACACTTCTTCCCAGGGATCCCCCTGCAATCAATGCAATCAAGGCAGAGTGTTAACTCTTACAAAGTGAGAATTAAACAGATGTAACAGCAAGACTGTGCTAGGTGTCCAGTAGTGAGGATTAAAATCAACTTCCAAATGCACACAAAGCCTTCTGTATTCCCAGAAAATATCTGAAGAACAAATCAGATACAACATGGCTTCATGTTTCTCTTTATTGCCACCCTGAAATGATACGCTATCTGAAGTTATTTTACCACCTGTTATACATTTGTGAGACTCATGAAAGTCTTTTTCCATATGCGCTCAGACTAATTAGAAAAAGGATAAGAAGTGACTGAAGGCAGGAAGATAGCTGACAATAAAAGCCACAAACCGTGCAGCTGAGTTTTTATAGTATATAACACTTGCCCAGCGGTTTGCACACACTGTCCTCCAGAGTCAACAAATCTTGCCAATCCCTGCTCGAGTTGCACAACAATTTCATTAGCATTGCTTTCCTCCAGATGGCTAAGTTTCCCACTGGGAGCCTCCAGCAGAAATAAAGGCAGATGCAGGCTCTGTGGAACCATGTTGGTCATGCCCATGCCGAACCACCAATCCAAATCTGTTTTGGCAGAGACTTTGTTTTAATATGAGAGAATACAGTATAAAACCTTGCTGGCACCTAACTGAGAGGTTTGAACATCTCCAAACATCACCATGCAGCAGCCATTTGTCTCCAAATTTAAGACAAACAAAAAACGAAGTAAAAGACTAAAACATTTGATTTCATTTCCCAAAGCTGGTTATCAGAAAATCAGTGTTGGTTATCAGCACACTTCTTCAAACGAAACATGAAACATGAAACATGTCCTTACGATGAAAGGCTTGTTGTATGGAAAAGGTCCTCTTGCTATGCCAAACCAGAGTGGATGCAATGACACAATGATGAAATGTTTTGTCCCAGTCCCTTAGAAAAGGTCACAATATAAAAGCTGGATATAAAAACCTTAAACACTACAAGCCGGGCTTATAAGCGGTGTGTCAGGTAAAGGTCAAGCCTACTGAGATATTCGTAAGATATAATGGTCTGTGTCAGTAAAAACCTGTACTGAATTTGATGTAAAGACATTCTCAAAGTAGAGATGTAGTCATACTGCTCATTCTTGTCTGTATGTAAAATCCTGAAGTAAAGAGTTTCTGTAAAAGCATAGGATTTGAGAAACAGTTTATCTTTTACAATCCATACCTCAAGACACATAATGATGGTCACTTCCATACATATATGGTTAGCATATAAGCAGTGTTGGGAAGTAGCTAGCTACAAGTAGTAGCACAAGGAGCTGTTTTGAAAATAATGTAGCCTTTTCAGTAACAAGTTACTTTTTGACAAAATGCTACACTGCTACATTTTGTCAAAAAGTAACTTTTTCACATAACGAGTTCAATGTTATTTTTAATCAAACAAATCTCAGTGTTCCAGCAAATGCCCAAATGTGGCTATTCAATTCAATGTTACACGGATTGTTACACTATTTGCCGACTAATCTTATGCACTTGAAGTGTAGCAAAACAAACTCTATAGAAGAAAACGCACAACTTTTTTTCCCTATGCATTGTTGATATTATTCTGAGAAATTTCGCTCTTTGAAAAAAATACTGTTTTCTCACCTTGCAGGCTCTAGTGAAAGACACAATGGTTTTATGTTACAATGGAAATGTCCTGCTGTGTTTTGACCATTAAAATGTCTCTCCCGCTTTCCAATAGTGTTGCATTGGTGTGACAATACCGCTGATGGACTGCCAATGGTTTTTGTGTCCTCTGAGGCAGTGGTCCCAAAGGACGAATACAGAGACCAGGAAGATCGATAAGTGGCTCTCAAATGATTGGCTCAAAAAAGGTCAAGCTCGCTCTACCACAGCTGGCCACCAGTTGCCATCACATTTTGACAAAACCGAAACCAGCCACTGCTCACTACTAACATGCCAAAAATAGGTGAAATGGCCAGTCTAGAAGGTCTCGATCTTCATTATAACCCTAACCTCTGCAGGACAACTCTTCAAAAGACCGCACATCCTTGATGGTCTGACATCCTTCACCAAATCCAATTCTAGAAAAAGCTGGAGAAGGGTAAACACAATAAGTCTTTTGAACTATAGGATATTTTTTTTTTAGAGATTCTTGACAAACCCAAAATTCTCTAACAGTGATGGCATTTTTATTGTTCTGATTTATAGCTCTACCCTCTCATGATGTATGTGGTAGTTAAACAGAGCAAGGCTAAATAATGGTAACAGAAATGTCACACAGATTCCCCAGTGAATTTAAATGTGACATCTTCTTTAATTCATGTGATATTACTATATCCAACAAAAAACAACAAAAAATAACTGAGAACCAGGAACAGGTTTTGTTTTCCTGGCCAAGACTGTGGATTAACATGTTCATTGATACGAACATGAATCAACATTAACATCTTCATTGGTATGCCAATTTAGCAGATTAAGGAACGAGAAGCAGATGACACACACATCAGTTTGCATGTGATTGTTTAATTAAAACCATGGACATTTCTACAAATTTCAAGTCACATTTAATATTTGGAAAATAACAGGGCTCCATATTTTCCTGGGACCCAGGAGTGCATGCAGTTGTGTGCAGTTTTTATTTCATCTCAGTTTTTTAACTGTGGAAAGCAAGCAATACCTCAGAACCAGCAGCACTATCCTGTTCACTAAAAAAAAATTGTATTGAATTTTTATAGAACACTCAAGTTATGTTCCTTAAGTTTGTTATTGGCACTCTGGAGCAGAGCTGTACTGTACATTCATATCATCTGCTGATTACCTGAACACACTGTGTATACTATGTCTAATATTTCTATCTAATATTCTACTGAATGTATCATCTCTCCAGAATGAACACTATTACAAATCATTCTTCTGTGACTTTACTACTCTTCCTGTCTATTCTATGTTATTATATCTCAGACTGTGCAAGGTTATGGAACATTAAGGTTGTAATTAGACTAGAACTAAGCAATTACATGAGCAGTCTAGAATACCAAGCTAACAGTGACAACTTTTCCAAAATACACTTGTCAGTTGTCATGAAACCCAAACAGCCCAGAAAGTGTCATAACGTTCAATAAATAATGTGTGAATATATATATATATATATATATATATATATATATATATATATATATATATATATATATATATACACACACACACCAAGTATCATATGTATGTGTCATGTGACCCTATAAATACCACTTGTAAGTGAAATATTGTATAGCTGAGAGAAATCATAAAATGCCAGATCCCTCTCAGCTCACTAAATATGTATGTGCAAATATAATTAAATTAATGGAAATTTTTATATCTAGTGCTGTGAATTTTGTATGTAATTAATGTCAAGTCTCAGGTAGATGAAGACTATCAGGCTTGACTCAAATAGCTTAAAGGTTACCCTAGGCTATAATTCATAGTATTAATACGCTTCTATAAACCCACAAGCAGGTTTTTACCACCACACTTTTCCTGTCCTGTCTCCTGTCACACCTGTGTTGTATATCGCTGAAGGCTGAGGCATGCTGGATCTCCCCACCCCCCACTACCCCCCACTACCTGACATGACAAGCTTGCTGTTGTTAATACAGCTGCACAGCAGGCTTGGCTCCAATCACGAAAGCACAAAAGGCACAAAATGAGAGCAACTTTATCAAACTCACCAGGGTGGGCAGTCGCTAAAGACTGCATATAAAGCAGAATACTGGCAATGAAAGAAACAAATTTAAGAGATTTAAGAGACGGATGATGTTATAAGCAGCTTGTGAACGCTACAGTACAGCCTGAAAATATGGATGTAATGAGGGAATGTACCATTTTCCTACAGATTTCAGATAGTGATTAGCTGATGTACAGGGCCATCTTCAGAGACGGAGACTTATGTCCAAAAGTTGCATCACATTTTATGCAGGCAAAGTTGCACGGGTTACACATGTGCTTAAAGTGATTTTCTGGGCCCCCCATTCAGATTATGCAAATCACCTGTGTGCCGTTCATGTCTCCAAAGTTGCTAGAGTATAGATGTGTCTGAGACGGGATTTTCAGTAGAGGGCTTCCCTCCTCATTTTGTGATTTAAAACAGCAGTTGATCCAAGACATCCTATTATGTTATTACTTTTAATATCGTTAATTGTGTTCACAAATTAACATGGTCAGGAGATACTAACGCAGGGTCATGAAATCATACTGCGTATGCACATTGTAGGGTATTTTATCACGCTTTTAATTCACTATTTTAAGTTGTCAAATTAATAAAATGCTGCCAATTTGATGCGCACTCCTGTAAAGAAAGCATGCCAATGGTTTGAAGGATAAGCTGACCTAGTAAGCATCTGCTATGCTTACAGCTTACTTTTAATTAATTCATAAATCTATGCATAAATAATTTGGTCCTTGAGATATGCAGTGTCTCAAATTAAGATGTTGTCTCCTCCAATGTGTGTGCGAAAACAACAAAAACTAAACGTGATAGTATGAATTTCATACCTAATTAATTTCAATTCATAATTTCATTTCAGTCTGACATATTGTGGTTATATCAAACAGTCAGGCAGCGATACTGGATTAATTCTGCTCCTCGCTCAAGCCAATATAATGGAGAAAAAAAGAGCAGGTTTAAAATCACTCATAACTGAGATATGTCTCTCTTGTGGTCAAACTCTGGACAACTCTGTGTGTGCACAACTCTCATAAAACCTAGGAAGAGAGCTTAAGTATGTAGTTACTGAGTTATCTGAGGTCTAAATACCGATCCTCGCTACTTGCATCTAAGTCAACTAATACAGTAATATCAGTCCTACGTATAATATCCGTCTCTACGTATATAATTACACATGACCAGTGTAGGATTTTGTGAACAAATAGCTCTATTAATTAATTACAAAAGGACCTGTAGTATTTCTATTTGATTAGCAAGGTTTCACATACAAAGCCCAAAGCTGTAATTCTGTGAATTCTCTGAATATACATCCTTAGGCTCTTTTGCACTGTTAGAGTTAAGAGATGAGTGGTTTGACTTTCTGTGCATGCTGTGAACCATCCCACAATTTCCCAATGTGTGACAACAACAAAAAGTGACTAGAACCAGAACATCAATACAGTACCAATGTCTCATGCCCTCCAAGCTGCTCCTGTTGCTCTAAACAAACATATTTCCAAAAACAATAAAATGGCTGTGCTGTGTTTTGCCAGGCTGATTATTACAGCACGCTGCTCCCAGAGCTCAGGAGGACACCTATCTGCATGCACCTAATTTCATGGCTGGTTGCCAAATGATTTGCATTGATGCGCACTCATGATGCACTGACATGATTGGATTAGCCAGCGTGTACGTTCCGAAGCCTCGGTAATGGCTGTAAAAATCACAGGCTATATTTACAGGTGGTCATAATACATATAAACTGAACTGTATAAAAACTGTCCCTCTATCGTTGCTCTTTGAAACGGTCGTGCTGTAAACGTGAATGAGACACTACAAACATTTAGTGCTTTCACTGAATGATTCACTAGTGACTGTTTGTGCCAGAACACGTAGCATAATTAATTGTATTGGTGCTGAAAATGAGTAAGCAAAGAGCAATCTTGTTTTGAAAGAAGTGGTGAGAAAGGAACAACTTTTCTTCCATAATTAGTGGGGTGAGATACAGAGACTTCATAAAGTCATTTAGAAAGGAGACGAAGAGGCACAGAGCAACATTAGAGGAATTTGAACTGGGAGATTAATGAGCTATCAGGGAATTAAGTTACTCGAGAATCTGCTTTCAATGAGGTCTCAAAAGAGCAAAAAAAAAAAGGAGAGAAACACCTCCATAAATGGCGTCTAAATCTCAACCTGCTTTACTTCAGTTGTCTTTGTTCTTGTGTTGTGCTTCTGGCAGTAGCCTGTGTACTCTGTTTATACATTGCATCACGTGCTACGACACATGATGAATAAAACAAAATGTTGTTGCTTTTATGCAAAATAATTCATAATTTTCCTGGTAAGCTGCTTTCTTTCCTCAGCTGGAAATAAGGTCTTTCATCTTCCTCCTTTCATGTGTTCTTAATCCTTTTTCTTTATTTAACAAAGGGACACTTTTCACATCGTGTTTGCTGAATGTAAAGCGAGATTTTGCTTTATCATTATGCCATGATGTAGTGTTTACATTAACCATTTACCGAGCATATCATTTGAAACGCAAGTGAGGATCGAGCTGAGCATCTGTTCTAGCTGTTATTCGAAGATATTTGGCCACAAATTGTGTTATTTTAGTGTTGCCTATTAGGCAGATGATGGCTCTGTGAAGCTGTGGGAAAGAGACATCATCCATCTGGCTTGTCATACTGCTGCTGAAAGCAACACAGATTTTCTTTTGGGCAAGCTCAGATTTGTATCATTCACCATAAGGAAAATGTTCTTCTCATGTCTTCTTCTTAACCTGTGTTTCAACTCCGACCGTCTTAAGCGCACGCCTGCATCCTACTTCTAAATAACTTCTAAACAGTGCCATGTGTTGTCATTAAATGATTCATTCAGTACAAACAATTTCAGTGTTTTTTCTAACTTATAGCATGGTGATGTAGAGATATGGCAACAAATCTGAATCGTATATGATCATCTCAAAGTGGGGTCAAGGCACGAAGCACAGCCTGGTCCATCATTTTTTTTAAATGTTCTTACAGTGATGGAAATCTATTCCATTATTTCATTATTGAGGTCTTATACTTGAATACCTGAGGTCTAGTACTTATCTATTTACATATACTAATTACATACATATTACATCAAATAAGTGAATGCACATTTCTGGCAAAGTTTTTATTTGTTTTGAACTTGCTAGGGATAAGAATTGCCTTTAAAAATATATATATATATAATTAAACATTATGGGTAATGGTTTGAGATGAATAAAAATCAGAACCCTAAATACAAATCCTAAAAAATGCATCTTTTATGTATATTACACCAAAGGTGAACCATCCAGGATTCCCCTGAGAGAAGTGAAGTGTGGTCAATGCATGCAGGAAACATCAATCCTTGAGGTGGATGGGCTACTACAGCAGAAGACCACATCAGGTTCCACTACTGTCAGCCAACAACAGGAATCTGAGGCTGTCATGGGCACAGACTGAAACTGGATAGTCCAGTTTAACCCATCCACCTCAAGGTATGACGTGTTGATCATTCTGAGATGCTTTTCTGCTCACCATGCTTGTAAAGAGTGCTTATTTCAGTTAATATAAGACTTCCTGTCAGCTCATCTCTCTCATCAACAAGGTGTTTCAGCCTGCAGACCCTCCTCTCACAGGATGTTTTTTGTTTTTTGGCACCATTCTGTGTAAACTCTAGAGACTGTTCTGTGTGAAAATGCCAGGAGATCAGCCGTTTCTGACAAACTCAAATCAGCCCACCTGGCACGAACAACCATGCCACCGGTAAAGTCACTGAGATCACATCCCTCCCCCCCCTCCCCCCCCACCCCCATTCTGGTGTCTGATGCGAACTTTAACTGCACCTGCATGAGTTTTTGCACTATTCTGCTTCCACATAATTGGCTGCTTAGATAACTGCATAAATGTTCCTATTAAAATGGGTGGTGATTTGGGGGAGGCGGGAATACTGAAAAAAAGTGTTCTTTTCTGTAAATATAGGTTCAGTGTACCTTTTTAAAATGCAATAAATGTTTACTAAGCAAAAGCACAAACAAGCCACAAATAATCAGAAAAAAAATATTCGGTATTGTTTTGATGAACTGTTAACACATGATCCTCTTACGTCTGTCTTAAAATATTCTAGCACTCAGTACTTTCAATTGAACACCTGTACCAGACTCTTAAATATCATTTTAAATGATATAATAATATAATCCTCTTTAAATTGTAAGGTGTTATGATTTTTATTTATAGATTTTTTTTAAAATTGACATTATATTGAGTGATTGTTTCATCTTTCCATCTTTCCACATACGCCTTTCCATCTCTACTTCTAGCCTAGAGAGATGGGTTGAGTCATTTTAGACTTACTAATTCATCACAGGAGCATTTAGGGTAAAAAGGAAAAAAAAAAGAGAGCGTGATTCAGGGGCAAAGAAAAACACGACCCCCAACAGTAATTACATACACGGCCATTACTCTTTCTAAGCTGGGCTGTAGTTCTGCAGCACTGGGACTCGTGTAGTTTATGGTTATTTTATATTCCTCTCGCTCTGCCTCTCTCTCCTGGGATGTGGTAATCCTGAAGAAATATTTCTTGTTTAGTGCACACAAATACAGGGTTTTTTTTCTTACAAAGAAAAACCGATCTGAAACAACTGATCAAATAATTATTCAGTGCATGTTAGAATAGAAATGCTGCCATTCTGCCAGTCTATTTCAAAGCTACTAAGACACTCCAGAGCTGGTGAGTGATGGAACTCATATCTTTCATTATGTAACTGAGGCATGATGGGTAAACGTGCAGTTAAATGAGACCTGAGAGAGAAGAACATACTGAGTGGGGGGAGAGGCAGCATTCTTATCAAGGTTTTTTTTTTTTTTTTATCCCTACCCACAAAGCTAATGGCTTAAGGGCGACCGAAGGGGAGACCAGCCTCTCCAGGCAAGTATCATCAAAACAGCTGGTGTGTTGGCAAGCCTGTCATAAGCGCTTCCTTTTCCTCTATCAGCCTATGCAGGAGGGAAGCTATCAAATGGAAAATACTGTAACCATATGGAAGGCGATAAGACATGGGAGGCCAAGTAAATGATCCATGAAGATTCCCAACACTAAAAGGTCACATTTTGGCCTGTATCTTTTATGCTGTGATTGTGTTTTATTTCTATAGCACAAAAGTCATAAATGTCTCCAGTCATATAAAAATCCAGTCATCTAAAACTGTGAAATGTCCAAAATCTTATATGACCCCTTATGTAAATAATTAATGTTAATCAAATACTAAAACTAAACTAAAATTAAACTGTGATTGGCTCAATGTCTCCAACCCAATATTATTATTATGATTACTGTTATGATTAGTAGTAGTAGTAGTAGTAGTACAACCCCAATTCCAAAAAAGTTGGGACACTGTATAAAATGTAAATAAAAACAGGAAGCAATGATTTGCAAATCTCATAAACCCATGTTATTCACAATAGAACAGAGAAAACATATCAAATGTATAAACAGGAAATGTTCCCTTTTAAGGAAAAAATAAGGTAATTTTGAATTTGATGCACACAAGTCATGCAAATAAAACAAATCATGTAACTGACCTGTTGCCAATTAACCTAATTAGTTGCAAAATGTTCCTCCAGCTGTTTCTTTTTAGTAACACTTAGTTTTCCAGCCTTTTGTTGCCCCGTCCCTAGTTTTTTGAGATGTGTTGCTGCCATCTAAGTCAAAATTACCTTATTTTTTCCTTAAAATTGTTCATTTCCTCAGTTTAAACATTTGATATGTTTTCTATGTTCTATTGTGAATAACACATGGGTTTATGAGATTTGCAAATCATTGCGTTCAGTTTTTATTTACATTTTAATCAGCGTCCCAACTTTTTTGGAATTGGGGTTGTAGTAGTAGTAGTAGTAGTAGTAGTAATAATAATAATAATAATGATAATAATAATAATAATAATAATAATAATAATAATAATAATAATAATAATACCGCCGCTCAGTTGAATTCTTGAATCTTCCAGACAGAGTACAGTATGTTGCTCTTTTTGTTTTCTTGGTAATAATAAGCTGTAGTCGTATTAACTTCAAGAAAAGAAAAAAGAGAGACTGGTGAGGGAACGACTGTTTATAGCTGCTACAACATAACTGATAACTGGAGGACATTCCACAATGTTAAAAGTAACTATAAATTGTTAAAAATTGTGACAATTCATCCATCCATATATTTTCTGTACCACTTATCCTATGCAGGTATCCTTCCCAGGGAACTCGGGGGACAACCTGTATGGGGGGGCAGCCCATAGCAGGCCACAACTGCACACAATACAGAGAATTTGGAAATACTAATCAGCCTACAATGCATGTCTTTGGACTGGGGGAGGAAACCTGAGTACCCAGAGGGAGCCCCTAAAGCATGTGGAAAGCATTCGATCCCCCAACCCTGGAGGCATAAGGCAAACGTGCTGTTGTATATTTCAGGAACAACAGAGAACAGAGAAACAATCCATTTCTTTTTCTATAACAGCATGGCTCATTGTGTATTATTCCATACATATTAAAATGTTTATGCTCAGATCTGTATTTAGACCTGAAAATAAGCCAGTTAAATAGAAATGACTAAATAACTCAACTTCTTATATATTCTTATGTCTCTACACACATCTGACATCAAGTGGATCAAGCATGTGTCTGATATACTGGTTATACTGGGTATTTAAAATACAATAGCTAAATAGTGAACATGAGTCTTAACTCCACAAATAACATCTGCTTCCCAGGAAATATTAGCATTTATCTTTACTGCCTTTACTTTCATGTCCTATTATTCTTTAGCTAAAAAGCAAAATAAAAAAAATAAAAATAACTTTTAAAAAAACATTCCTTATAAATCCAGAGCTGTTCAAAAAGCCACTGATATAAATTCACTTTTCTGCTATATTTGTGTTCTTCTGAATGTAAAACATAGCAACAAACCTCAGATTGTCTCACTGTTATCTAGGTGATCACTAAAAATAGTTTTGTCTCTATGAGACTGGGTAATTGTCTCTCTGAACTGAAATAGAAAAGAGAAGGAAACCAGAAAAAAATAAGAAGAAAAAACAGAAAATAAAGAAGCCGTGAGAAAGCAGTAGCTAAGCTTAAAGGCATGGACACACTGCACTCTTGCAGTGCAGTATACTTTACAACAGGGGGAAAAATTCCAATATTTAGAATGCATAATAAATTTATTCTATTATAATGCATGGTATACATAGAGTAAGTAAGGAATAAAACACAATGACGTGTGCTGTTATAGGAAAATAATCAATAGTATGGTGTGCAGTTTCATGTAATCAATGTTTGAGCTGGAGATAAAATATGAATTAACTGTTGTAAATGCTTATTGACTAGCATAATGACAATGGTTAAAGACTCATAATATTTGATCATAATGTATCATAATTTGTGAAAGTATAGTGTAATCACATTGAAATGGAGTCTCATTCTGAGGCATTAACATCAGGGGAAATCTGAAAATGATCAGCATCATACTCAACACATACTTAAAGAAAGATTGAGCTTCTTCGCCCCACTGTTTAAGCAGTTGGGAAATGGGAAATGCGTGTTGAGGTAGAATAGGACTCCAACGGATATTACCTTCTCCATTTGAAACTCAATTCAGACACCTCATTTCCAATGAGGCTTGGTCTTTCTGTCCATCTCACTGAAATGACTTATGACACAACTGAATGGTTTTCTCTCAGCCTATTGTCATGTAATGCATTTTAAGCAACAAGTGTGCCACACCTAACGTTTAAACAGCTGCAAGAACATGCAACATTTTCACTAAATAAAATCATTTGAAAGGTTGATTCCACGATTGGGGTGCCATTGATATCCCACTGATAGTACATTTATGATTATATATGTAAAAGACATTTGGTAACACTTTACTGAGGGACCCTATTCAGAAGGCTATATGACACTAATATAAGCGTTTCATAACAACTGATATAAACCTACACAGACCTCATTTCAATAAGCATCAGCTGTCACACAGGCTGCTCTTTTTCAAATGACAGATTTTTGGTGATATTTGGTTGAGTCACGACACTTTCTGGGGTGAAATGACATAGCACCTTATGACGACCGACTGAGTGAAGTAAAGCTGATGATGTGACATTGCTTGTCAAGTAAGGCTGGCTCTGTTTGTATCAGAACCTCCCAGATTGGATCCGGCAAGTATTTTAGTGGATACAGCACCTTATTCGCATATTACATACATTTATGCACTATTTTGAAGGGATGAATCAAGAAAAATCATAATTGCCATGACAGGCTTATGTAAGTGTCATGTAGCCTTCTAAACAACTTCAGTAAAATATTACTAACATTTTAAACATAGGTAAAGTGTCCTTAATAACATGTGTTCATGTTGTAGATAATAAACATCCAAACCCACTTATCGATAATTAGATTTTACCTTAAAATATAATCATTAAAATACTTCAAACATCATATTATTTTTGCAATAATGTGTGAATCCATTTAATATCTCATGATTCAACATTATTTCCTATGAGACATCTATTATAGTATATGAAAAATGTGCGTTGTAGTGTCCCACACAACATTCACTCAACCCTGTTACAAGCACATTCACCCCGGTGAAAAATGTGGAATATTCCATGTTCCATTGACATGTTAAAGACGAAATCTGCATTATTAATGGATGGTCTTGATATTAGACGCATTTCTTTGATCAGAGTAACACTCTCAACTCAAATTTCAAATTCCTCAAATTTGAAGCATTAACCCCTTAAACTCCAGCTTATTACTGAGTTAAATGTGTTATCATTTCATATGATTCATAGAAAATGTACTGTGCAATATGTGAATCCTTAATTCTATAGAAAAAAGGATTTAGCTGTTTGTACTATATTTTTGTACAGTATATCTATGTATAGACATATACATATTCTAGTATAGAGCTAACTTATTTTTTATGTTTTTTACATTTTTCAAAGAGAATTGTTGTCAGCAATAAACATTATTTGTGAAGTGTTTGTTAGTTCTGCTATTTATAGATCTACAATCTACAGAGGCTGTTCAATAATAAAAGTAATACAAATTTAGTTACTTTTATTAGGTGTGTATTTTTTAAGCCTGGCCATTTTTCACAAATATAGAAAGTCACATTTTGTTGTTGTTGTTGTTGTTGGCTTACTGATAAATACAGATAAATACAGGTAAATACAGAGACATCTCAGACAACTCTGAATAGTTTTGAGTCTGCTGTAAATCATCCTGCCTTCCAAGAAAGTCCCTAAGTGACTAGAACAGATTCAAAATATAGTAAACTGTTTCTCAGTGAGCCTTTAGCACCTTTCCCTAACCCTGTTCCTGCTCCAAAGTAGTAATCCTCCTTAGGCTATTGGGTTGCTTTTTATATCTATATCCACACATGGATTTCTAAGCTTCAAAAACAATCTTGGTCCTTCAGACTATACTACATTATATCCACAACATTAATAGTCTCAGAAGCTCCATCACCTCATTCCTTATTCCAAAGAAATGACTCTGATGTCGCACTCCAGAGCTCTAAGCCTGAATTTATTAACATCATATGAAGACTCAGCGAAGTGCAATTCAGTCATTGTGCAATAACTGACACTTAACAATACTGAGTTACACCCCAAAATCTGTAGCTTTGTGATTAAAAACTGTACCAAGCACCAAGGGATTTGGGTAGTATAAGCAGTGAAGGCTTGATCCAAATTACATTCAGGTCAAAAGATGGTAATTATACTCATTAAATTACAACCTGTTACGATGCCTGTGGCACAGTTGTTGAATTCAAATGATTTCAGAGCTGAATAAACGTATGTAATTACAGCCTCCAATCATGTATATTACACTAACAAATCCATGCTGATTATTTTAGTTGCCTTTTTTTTTTTCATTTAGCCAAAAAAAAGAAAAAAAATCTCAAACTTAGCCACAGCTTTGTTCAATCAAAGGCGATTTCATTAAAACTGTATGATACAATGAGGTAATTTGATCATTCTTGAAGACAATGTTATAGTAAGTGCACTCTAGCCATGCTTACTGAAATTACATAGCTACTGTTTAAAAAAAAAAAAAAAATTCACTTCTACCAAGCATTAAGCTCAATTTAATATTCAGCAACGTAATATGTATATTAGCAAAAGAAAGGAAGCAGGATGAACCCTGGGTCCTGGATTAATCAAGATCACGATTAATATCATTCTCATTCTTAACGTTAAAATCTCAGTACAGAAACGCAAAAATAAAGTCCAAATTGAATGCATGCTCTCAAACAAGAACCCCAAACAATAGAGGTGAATTGATTGATTTTTTTTTTTCAGGGAATGCTACAGTGTTAGTTTCTTAGAAACCCTGCATTTCTAAATACTGCTTGAATGAACTTTTCAAGAGATTTCAGCTAAGGGTTTTCCTTGAAGAACTTTTCAAGTACTTTTTTTTTGCCTCATTGATTAAATGTTGAGTGGAATGAGAAAGAAAATCACCTTAGCAATAATTGAAAGACCAATCACTGGAAAATGTGAGCTGTAAAATACTGCCTCATTATTTTAAACATCATTATGGATGCACTATTAATGATTAACTAATTCAGGCACATACGGTGTGTTAAATTCATAAGCTGTTCCATTGAATTATTGTGTGAAAGCCCACCTTCGTTTTACACGCAACTACCCTTTCATGGTCACACTGTACCTCCACATTCACCCACCCACACACACACACACACACACACACACACACACACACACACACACACACACACACCAGCACAGTGCTTTTTGACATGCCATGTGGCGCCTTTCTTCTCCCACACGTTGCTCTTTTTTTATCATCAAAACCGTCTTACTGCCTCATAATTAATGCGCTGTCTAAAATCTGTTAGATTAAAGGCAACACAATTATAAGCAGCAGAGAATGGCAGCGGAAACAGAAAACACGGCATAGATGGGGCTTTTGTTAAAGAGGAAAGCAGGGGTGAGGTGGTGTTCTTAGATATTAAATCATGGAGGAGGGAAAAAAAGAGCATTGTGAAACCACAAACCTGAAGCTATACCACACACGAGAATGTTTTGGCATTTCAGGAAACTACAGAACAGCGAGGCACCACTTACACAGAATAAAAAGAGGTCCGAACCTTATGTGAAGCTTTTACACAAACAGCTGACAGGCGTTCAGCATTATGAGCAGTGAGAGAAGCAGGATGAAGTAAAAAAAAAATAAAAAATAGCCACCTACGCTGCAAAAAATATCTTATCAGTTTATTTGTCAGTAGACTTGGGCAGGCAACTTAAATTCCCACAGCATGTTGTTAATACTTTTCTAAAACCTGACATCATTCCGGTGTCAGATATGACACAGGCCAACATCATGCAGGCTGGAGGACAAGCTACTTGCCTGTGGATGCAGTGGCTTTGCAGGGCGAAGGAGGAGGAGAAGAGCTTGATCAACCTCAGCTGGGTCGCTTAACACACCAAGCCTTGAGGCAAATGGGCTACATTCGATTCTGGATCATTCAAAGTCTGAGACAATCTGAAGACGTCTGCTATATCCCGTGGCATGTAGGTGAGAGAGCAATGAAAATGCAGGAGTTTGTGCTCTCAGAGGGAACATTGGTATGGAACACTGAGCTTCATGTTCACGCCAAATCTCTTTGGCGCACAGCTAGGCCGAGGATAATTTAGCCTGTTCTCAGTGTGTTGGTCTCTGGAGTAAATGGTTAGTACTGCACATTAATCAGTGGCAAACACTATAGCCACAAACACATAAACTCACAACACACATACACACAGAGTTTCACTGAAATAACAAATATCTGTTTCTACTGCAAATGTACTGTATATGGGCTTTAAAGTATATCTCTATTTAACATTTTATCTACAAAACCTTAATTCCAAGAAGTGTATCAATAACACAACAGTTTAAACTGATATGAAAACAGGTTGGATAAAGGCTGGGCAAGGAAGTTATTATAGAATATTTATATCTTAATCAGAAGGGGAGATGTAAACTTGTTAAACATTTGAACAAAAATATAATTTTGTTTCTACATTAATAAAAAGAGTTCATTGGAACCTAATTTAAACCATCGGTATTACACGCTGGTTTGTCTGATATTTGGTTTGACTTGGATTTCACTCTGAACATAATTAACAATCAACAAAACAACCCAGGCTGAAAATGTACTCGTAAAACTCTTTCATTCATTAATCAGAAATATGCCGAGAGAAAACGTGTGCATAGAAATCACAGAAATAACCTGAGTGTGGAGCCAGCTAATGATTAGAAAATTGCAGAAATAGTTTAAAATATTTTCTATGTCGCATCCAATGTTTATTTTCTTTCATCAGTCCAGATTGACACAATGCATTTCTGCAGTGCTACAGCTCTGACCAGCTCTGTCTGGTCAAAATACTTGACATTTTTTCTTCACTTCAAGCAGCTGCTGTGATTCAGGTTTGAATCACTTTCTCATTGGCATCAGTCTCCCACTGGCTGCCTGAACAAGTTGGACTGAGACCACCTTGCTCAGAGGCTTTTAGACCAGTTGTTTTTATCCTCACCGAGTGTGATTGCTATGTTCTCACCTGCCTAAACGAACTGTGTCATCACTTATGAAGGGATGACCTGCAAAGTGATCAAAGGTGGATGAATGACCAGCGCCTTCCAATTACAAACAGGAGTGAGGCAGGACTGCTTGCTGTCACGTTTCTTGTTCCTGCTGGGTATTAACTGTGCTAAAAAGATATCTACAGCTCAGAAACGAAATGACATCCAGTGGACCCGCTGGACGCTTGTTGGATGACCTTGACAACCTTGCCCTGCTTTCCCACACCCAGCAACAGATGCAGGAAAAGAGTTTCAGGTGGAGAGTTTCATCTTGGCAGCATCGTCAACGTGCCACAAACCTGACCACCAACATCAAGATTAGGATCTTCAACACCACCGTAAACCCTGTGCTACTTTACAGAGCTGAAACATGGAGAACCACCACTGTAACCATGAAAATTATCCAAACCTTCATCAACATCTGCCTGAGAAGGATCCTTCAGCTCTGCTGGGATCTCAAGTGGGACAGCAGTCGGTAGAGGTAAAGATTCTCCAAAGGCGTTGAAGTTGGATTGGCCACACCCTCCACAAACCTACATCCAACAAAGTAAGGTAAACCTTTTCCTGGAACCCACAGGGTAAAAAGAAAAGCAGCCGACCAAGGAACACCTGGCGTCGCAACCCGGAGACAGACATCAAGAGAACGGGACTCACCTGGGGACAACTGGAACAACTGGATTGAAATTCCTGGTGAGATCTCGTTAGTGGCCTATGAGGCCATGATGATGATGATGATGAATGAAACGAACTACAGTAAGCGTGCAAAACACACCAGGGTTGCATTCAAACTGACCAAATGCTCCATGTGTGAAATTGTTTTTCTGAATTCCATTGTTTCTTTTTTGTTTTTTACTGTGGTTATGCAATTGTTATGAAATTCAGTATATTTTGGTTTGAACTTTACATGGAAAGCTATAATTTCCATCCTTACTCACTCATCACCATCTCTGCATCATTAACGCTGCAGTTCTGACATGGCATTAGCTTTGTTCTAATTTGGAAAGCAGCATGCACATGTACAGGCATGTGTCGCTTTCCTGCAATTATTCAAATCGATACAGGAATAATGGATTTTTACAATTCTCCTGTCCATTTCAGAAATTTTATCTATATAGTCACATCCTGGTTGTGTTCCCATTTTAGAGGTTATTAAGCATCTAAAAAGCTTTAGGTCATGTTCATTGTGATTTTGGTATTCTAAGGCACAAATTTTATACAGAATTGATCACAAATCAGAAATTTGCCAAGTGTCCATAACCCTTACATATATCATCAATAAGAACAACAACAACAGCATATTACTATTCCAGATACCAGGTGACGATTTCAAGGACAAGCTGGTGATTTCACCCAACATGACCAATATTGGGTGACCATCAAGCCAAAATAATAAATAAGTTTCCTCATCAAGTATAATCAGTCCATCTGCTTCAACAGCTCAAAATAGCATGGAAAGATTCAGAAGAATTTTTTTTTTTTTAAGTTATGCTAATGATTCTATGGACAACATGCTGGGAATAGAATTGTAGATCTAATACATTACTAATGTAAGACTTTTTATTGGGTTTTATTTGGTATTTTAAGGACATATGCTGCGTATTCAGGGCACATTTTTCCATTGTCTCACACTCCATTAGTAATTTATTTTATTTTATTACTTTTGTGTTTATTAAAAGTTAATAATCATCTGACTCCTGAGTCCAATAGATATTTTAGCATTGGTTTCATTTCAACCTTAGTGGGGTGCATAATGCTCACAGCACATGACCCGTCATATGATTACATTTTTATGCTGAATTTTACCAACACAGTTATTTTTGCACAGTCTTTATTTCATAAATAATATATGGATAATTCATTATGCAAAATATTCTTAAAATGACTAATATTCCTTTAAATTACTGTCATTACATTTTAGACATGTTTTACTCCCTCTCTAACCCGAACTATTATTATGTGAAATCAGGATATCGTTGGAATTGGCATATTTATTAGCTTTATTATTGCAATAGATAATGTATGAAAGTTCTTTGTACTGTGTGGTGAGGCAAAGATCTTATAGTGTAGCCTGTCCACTCAGAAGTCATCTTGGTAACACGTCTGAGCAGTTATTTCCAGTCATACAGGACCACACTCCTAACTATATGAACATTAACACTAAGATGACATATCAAACACAGATTTGAAATCACTAATATAATCTGGCAAAAATTATATGAATACTTTGTGGTCTTTGGCTCCAGCAACACAAAGTAACATTTTAATTTTTATTTTTTCAGTTTTCTCTTGCTACCACATGTGTGTTACATTATAACAAGCATGGAAAAAGCTTGACAACACAAATCTTTTTATATAGTTGTTTCTATGGTAATGGGATCATCTGACCAGTGAGTTGTAGCTTCTACTCCTACATAAATGCACTACTGTATATAGGGCAAAACATAATGGCTTCTACACCCTATCTAATGCAATTGATGGTCAGTAAGAAGCCATTTAGTATTGGTCTGTGACTCACATTGGTAGCTATATTTTCTGAAGTTTTTAGTATAAAAACTTTAAAAAGTTTTTTTAATAAAGCTTTTGTATTTGTTTGTTTTTGGGGGGTTTTTTCATTATAGTTTGCAAATATTCTCAGCAGGTGTCTGAGCCAAAACAAAAGACATATTAGTAATGTATTAGACAGAGTGCTACTGTAACAGAACAGACTATACAGTATATTATGGAATAGAGATCTTATGTGTAGCTGGTCTTTTTTCACACATTCACATATGTAGCTAATCTACAATAATCCATATCTCCCCTTGATTATCTTAATCAGATCAAGTTTGTTCCAGCTTTTGGTCACAATCAGTCAAGATGGTGTAAAAACCAGTCATATCTGAGTATTCGCCGGTGTAAGAATTGGATTGGCCTAGCTTTTTTTTTTCTAATTATACCTTTTCCAACAATGTATGCCTTTTATTATCAAATGGTACATAATATAGACACTACTCTGAGTGAAACATTCTGCCCTGGTCATGTTTTAAGCAGTGTAATGTCTCTGGTCCTAACAAAGTTTGTAAGTCAGATGAAAATATTTTTTTTGATCTTGGAAATATTTGGTTGAAAGAGGAATTACAAAACACCTAAACAGACACAAAGGATACATTACGTTTTCATGTCCGTGAGGCTGACAGCCGAGTTGTACCACATGCCGCATACCACAAATAGACATTCGGCAACACTGAGTCAGGATTTGGGAGATTGCTGTTGATCTTCAGACTCTAATGTTTAATGATCTTCAGATGAGTTATTTACCAAAAGAAGCATAACTTCAGAAAGGTTTCACCAGATCACACTTACAGGCTTCAATCAGAGCCAGAATTTCAGCATGTTACTTGAAAGGAAGGGAAGTAAGGCACCATAAGGTAGTGTTTCATGGCTGTTAGTGTTTTCAAGAAAGTCCATCAATATGAATTGAGGAGCCATCAGTTTTAGGAATCGAACCAGCAATTTAGAGGTGAATGTTCTGGAAAACAGGATAGGGTGTAGACACAGTCTTTCAACACAGTCATGATCATCCGTTTCCTCTGGAGCGTCAGCCAATGTAAGCATCATAGATGAGGAAGGATTGTTCATGGGTGCTTTTTGAATCTCAGCATTGAGATGATAGTGTTCAAAAGTGCAAGCCAATAGCCCCAAAGAAAATCCGTAACTGATAAAACACTTCAGTAGCACAGACACTGAGTGTGGACATTTGACTGTGACTGAATGTACCAAGGACTGGGGTGCAAAAGTCAAAACAGCAAGGTGAGTGGCTTGTACTGCTCGCAAAGATGGCCTTTAAATCAACCCTGAATTACATCTGTAACCGCAATGACCTAAGAAATAGATATATTACATCATCTTTAGGTTTTATATACCATTAATAAAGATCCACTTGGAAATGTAGTTACAACAGCATTGACCCACTCTCCCATTTTTTGAGGACAAAATATAAATGAAAAAATATATATATTTTGAACCAAAAGGGTTCAATCGTAATATTAATATATATATATATATATATATATATATATATATATATATATATATATATATATATATATACATACACATATATTAGGATAAAAAAAATATCCTAATTTAACAACCAAACTCAATCAATTATCAATCAAAAGATATTTAACAACATTGGGGTAGGTACATGTCTTGCCAGTCTCCCCCAGATGGTATATCTGCAAAACCCATTGTCACCTGAAACACCTATGCAATGCATTACTAAAGTAAATCAGAAATACCACCAACCCACAAAATCAGACCAAGATCATTTAGTCACTGTGACTCTCAATTTGTTGTCATCGTACTCACCCAAGAGTTTTCTCCAATCGACTTGCTGGTGAGCCGACAATCTCTCCCAGGGTGCAAAACATCTGCCCAAGAAAATCCTGGAGAAGCAGTGGGAGGGAGGGGAGGGAAACAGGAGAACAGGGTGGTGGAGATATATATACAGTAGATGAGATACAGGGGTTAAAGAGATTCCCCATTGCCCCACAGCTCTCTACTCTAACTACGGTAAGAAAAAAAAGGCTTTAGACGTACGTTGAACTCTGAGGGCTTCCGGGAAGGAGTGCAGGCAGCCATGTTAACAACAGAGTACAGCATGTAACAGAAAACATAAGACACAAACAAAACGGTGGCCACACCAAGGCCAGAAGACACCATTACTGTACAACTGAATTTCAAATCAGGACAGAGGAAATGAGGTAAACTGCTGTAGGTGAAAGCTAGGTGATAACGAAACATGCATCCATCAAGATGGGAACAGAGGGATGTGGAGGACAATAGGCAAGTCAAAATGTATCCAAATATATGCTATGTTAAACTATGATGACTCTATTGAATACTTTTTGTTTCCACTAGTGTCTAACCAAACATCTGCATCTGAAATTATGTAATAAGCATAGTTGGTTGTAAGTGGCTTATAAATAATAGTGTGCAGGTGGATTCAAAAAGCATCAATAAGATGCATATGTGTGTATAATATAAGGCATATACTCAAGGACAATACAGCAAGTAGATGGTTTAAATTGATAAAAAATTTATATGAAATAATCCTAAGTGTTTTTTTTTTAAGTGCTCCATTACATTCAACAATATATTTGGATACTGATGATTGATTTTGATTTGCATTTGTAAGGTTTCATATCTCCACAATTTCAGTAGTACTCACATGCTTTGAGAGGTCTGGACTTTTTGAGTCAACATCATATCTGAAATTTATTTAAAAAAAAAAAAAAAAAAACATTTTAAATCATCACCTTGTAATTTGTATTTTGACTTCTCTCTATGTGAAGTGTTTACCTTCTTTTTCATTTTACTTATCCAAAGGATAATAATATTGAATATGAAAAGACACATAGAATATTAAAAATCATGACAGCTCAACTCAGATAGCTTTAAATATCTGAATGGATTAGTTTCACCTCTGGGTTAACTGACAGTTTGAACTAAGGATGATGTCTTTCTTGTTACAAAAAGACATCTGGAAGTGGGCCATAAAATAGACCATTATCAATTTATTAAGGAATGCTATAAAAGGAGCTTTTAGTGAGTTTTCAAAGGCTCTTTTAAGTCTTTTGAGTGGACTCGGTGTGAAAAGAGGCTGCATCTGGAGTAAAAATACAAAATCACAGCGTACTCTGATTAACCCTTATAAACATAAAGGTTAGCATTTTCCATTGTCAGATCTAGCCATTAAAAGCAACATAGTGATATTTTGTGAAAGATTTCATTGAAATAATTGAAATTTAAAATAAACTTATACGGTAATCATAATAAACTACCATTTTTATTAAATGTTTAGACTCAGTAACAGCCTTTGTTGTATTTCAGCAGGCTAAGGAAAAAATGAAGTGAAGACGAAAAAAATCAAGTGACGAGAAAGGTAGAGGCATGTGGCAAAAGAATTTATCAACAAAAAAAAACTGTACAAAAGGAACAACTCACAAGTCAAATCGAAGGCTCTGTTTCTCTTCGAAGAAGTAGTCAAGAATGAACTTTCTGACAAAGTCCGGATTTAGCGTGTTGTCAATCACTTCAGTTCTGCCAAACTGGAGAAGGAATTGAGGGCAGCAGCATGATCCGGGTAAAGAAGACAGACAAGAGAGAATAGAGAAAAAGAGAGAGGCAGAGGTTATGAGGGGTGACGAGAAAATGGAGAAAATGAGGATAAGGAAACACAATAGTGAGATACTGGAGAGCAAAGTGTAATCACAGGAAATGCTTTCTTTTCAACAATAACAAGGCAGTATAACCTCTTTTTTTCTTGCTCTCCCAATCTCCCTCTCACTATCCCTTCTTCCTATAACACTAAAGCTTGATTTGCTGAAGCAAGATTGGCCAGAGGTTTCTATGTGCCAGGGCTAATTACAGCTATGGGCCCACTCATCGAGCTCAAGAGCACAGGAGATTGGTGACAATTACACCTGCTTAATTAGGGGCTCTTTCAGCCAATTCTGCCCCTAAATTCCAGCAGAAAGCAGCATGGAATGTGCTACTCCATTATTTTGCCACACTTGTCTTGGCAAACCAGACAAAATAATTGGAATGAACCCCTCCCCTAAAGATTACCACTAAATTCACTGAAACATACTTAAATCTGATCTCTAATACGGAACGAATCGCCCGAGCTTTAGACCCGAACACTCAGACAGTCGATCTCCATAAGGTTTCAGTTTATTAGCATGAATTATTTAATGTGAAACAAATATCTCAATTTACTGTCTTTTATAAAAGAGTTTAAAGCCTATCTTACATCTTATAATGTAATCACAGTATACATTGTCTTCAGGTCTTCATTCATTGTCTTCAGGTCATTAGACATGTTAGACATTTCTTAAAGACAAGATGAAATCAAAACTGGACTGTTTTATAACGTGAGCTCAGGTCCTTGGTCAGACTGAGCATGATTCATCTGTACGTCAAATGGCAAAATTCTCGTTTGTTTGTAATCTTCCACTAAAGTTCAATAAAAATGTCTGTGTAGAATTGCAGATGAAAAAAAACAAGTATAATAACCAATCATTTCATGTCAGATTTCAACTCCCCTTCCACTAGACCCAAAACACAGAGATGCTCGCATGGTTGAGCACAGACTTTGGTCTGTGGTTTTGGACATTGGTTTTCATGTATCTAAATAGTGCATTATTCTTTACATCACTAAAAAAGGTGGCAAACAAAAACTGATCTATATACGCTAAAAGGCCAAAAATATGTGAACACCTGACCTTCACACTCATATGTAGTTCTTCCTCAAACTGTTGCCTCAACGTTGGAAGCATACAATTGTATACGATGTCTTTGAATGCTGTAAAATTTAAGTTTTCCTTTACTGGAACTAAGAGGCCCAAACCTCTTCCAGCATGACAATGCCCCTGTGCACAAAGTGAGATTGATAAAGTCATGGATTGTCAAGGTTGGAGTGGAAGAACTTGATAGAGCCCTGACTTCAACCCCACTGAACACCTTTTGGGATGAATTGAAGGGCAGACTGCACCCCAGGCCTCCTCACCAGACATCAGTGCCTGACCTTACTAATGCTCTTGTGGCTGAATGGACACAAATCCCCACAGCCACGCTCCAAAATCTAGTGAAAAGCCTTCCCAGAAGAGTGGAGGTTATTATATCAGTAAAGGGGAACTAAATCTGGAATGGGATGTTCAACAAGCACATACAGTATGGGTGTGATTGGTCAGGTGTCCACAAACACTCCATGTTTGTTTTGGAACATCCACCATTCAAAAGATCAAATTCAATCAATTTCTGATAGATAAAAGTTTGTCTGTTGTTTCCCTTGGAAAAGTCACACTGCAGAAGAGAAATACTGCATGTTCAAATTTCCATTTCACATTGACTTTAATTAATGTTGTCTTTCTAGAGTTATACAGAATTTTATGGTAACACTTTTCCCAAGAGCAATGTTCACAGGACTACATAACAGCTGACCTAAACTACATTTATATGTATATTTATTTAATTATTCATGTTTATATACATTTATAAAGACTTAATCCAACAGGTGTCACCTGTTGGATAACCAATAAGTTGACTATTATCTTGTTATTTCAAGATGTAGGGGTTTTTTTTCTCGAATTTTCTCATTATTCCGAGTTAATATTTTAAAATAATAACAGTCAAGTGATCTTAATTGTTAACATAAACTTACGAGTAACTAATTTTAAATAATGAGATTCAAAATTACAGCATAATATCTTGAAATATTTACATATTAAATAAAAAGAAAATTTCATTGTATCTTGAAACAATGATAGTTGAAGTCCTAATAATGACATCATATCTTTAAATAAGAATTTATTGTCAATAATGAGATATTAAGTAAAAATCTAATATGATAATATAAGATTAAGATACAATATCTTGAAATAATTAGATAATATCTTGAAATAATGAGTTGTTAAGTCAAAATACCCAAATAAAATTTCAAAAACCGGCAATGTCATGAAATCATGAAGTTTGTATATACATTTCCTCTGACCCTACATTGGGAACAAAAGCACACACAAAATTGTTATTTCAATAATTCAAATCACATAGTTATATGTAGCCTCTCTGTTTCTTATTGGGGGAAAAAAACTAATTAGAAAATAAACAGTAGTGCTGTTGTAAAAGCTGCCCCATGTAGAACACTGTGCTATATTAAGGCAGCCTTTATTATTCTGTAATTATTGGTGCAGGCTTGTAATTGCATTTTCTAATTACTCATACAAATGTACAACCTGGAGCAATAAAGGAGCAAGACTGAAAAGCACCAGTACAAATCGGCTCAACCGTGGTTTCTAAGCTGAGATTAGACGTATTGAAGGTGTTTGTGCTGATATGAATTGTCTATCTTTCATCACAATTGACAATATTGTCTCAGCTTGAATCGGAAGTAAAGCTCTGTTTTTATATCTGCAAATAGGAAAGGAATGGCATGTGTATAGAGAAATTAAAATTCAGTGCAGTGTCAAATAAAGGGATTTAGGCTATATGAGCTCCACAGCGGCAGACGGAGACAAAGGTAAGTGGGTGAATTAGGAGTTGATTAGGTGCCCACACACTGTGGACTAATCTAATGAGAATCGGACGTGAAGCTGCTCGTCTGAAAACCCCATTACACAAACAAATCTTTCGCCAGAAACCTAAGCCAAGACAGTACCTACTCTGGGTGTCCAACAAATACACACATAAGACAGAACACAAGGAAGTCATATGGGCTGGAAGAAATGTTTCTGCTCCAGAGGACACATGAGGTTTGTGAGCATCAACAAGCTGTCCATTAGAATAAGATTTCAAAGAAACAGAATGACTGCAGTGGTATACATTTCTGTTTATTTTATTAGCTTTTGTTCATCACAAGGCTCAGAGCAAATGTTAAAATATTTGGTTATACAAACTCATTCACAGAAAGCATGTATAATGCAGAATAAAATGTTTTCTATTTAATCATGCCATTTTAAACAGGCTTTTGGATTGATTATGTGATGAGGAATGTCAGAAAATGTCAGGACACAGGCAACTCATTCTTGTCTCCTGTCAAATATTTTTTTAAATCTATTTTTCTCCCAATTTAGTCCTTTAAATGGCTCAGCAGAGTTATATATGAGAATCCTGAGCTATACAAAGTAGCTCAGTCCCAACAGCAAACACATGGCAGTATTTTTATATCCAGTGTTCTTCGATACTGGATATGAATAGCATTAGATCAACAGAACTCAATTATATTATGGGAAAGACAAGGCCCCCCTTTTTCTTTTTGAAGTTTATTTTGGTTCTTTGATATATTACAGACACAATAGGCAGGTTTATATTTAGACTATTTGCCATATATTTGGGCTACTGGCAGATTTTTAAAAACAGCCTCTGCATCCATGTCAGTTTGAATCAGCTGCACTGTATGTAAGGAATAAAACACAATGGGGTGTGCAGTTACAGGAAAATTACTGATTTGATTATTTCCCAGTAATAGCACATCGCAAATTTGTTTTATTTTTTATAGATTTTATATATTTTCCAACAATTTTTTTTTTATTATTAAAGAACGACACATTGTCGCTCCCTTGATATGAATAAGAAAAAACATGAAATGTTTTAATGCAGTGCATTAATATAAACCTGTGATTTGAATTACAGACAGATCTACTGTCAGAGCTGCTGTTACAGAAAATTAATCAACCTTCTGAACAATCAGAATCAAGAATTCAAAAGCACTATGGTATAAGATTGCGATAACCTCCTGTACTTACTATTTATGCCATGTCGGTGGTTCCAGACTTACATTCCTCACTCTCATAACTACAGACTTTTGCTGTTAGTGTCACTGTAGTTACTGGATAATTTATAATCGCTACTGAATAATAGGATATAAGGTGAATGACTGAAACATCTGCGAATTTCAATTTAGTCTAAGTTGTGGATATTCAAATAGCAAAAGTGGTTAAAATGTCCATATTACAGTAAGACATGGTATGAGCTTTTGCACACCGTTTCTGTTTCTTCTATTTTTTTTTAATGCCGAGCTTCAGATATCTCAAACTGCAGCTATAAACAGCATCTACAGAATATGCAGCTGAAAAGAGCATCAAAACATTCTTCCAGCAGCATGTCTTCCCTGTATTTCTGTGCTATAGAGCCTACAGAAGCTAAACTAGCTGATGCAGCCACACTTTGGCACCTGACAAGACTACTGAAAGTATTGAACCATTATAACATGTAGCTGTCCACACCTTACACCTTGCTAGACTGTTCTAACAGGAAGTTGGTCTGCTGCTCAGGGATTGCACTGGCAGTTGGCAGCGCTACATGGAAGACTTCAAAATAAATGCTCTGTATTGTTTAAGTTGTGTGTGTGTGCGTGTGTGTGTGTGTATATCACTAAACCGTAACTGTGCATTTGCACCAGAATGGAAAAAAATAAACAGTACAAGCTAAATTTCATGCAAAACTGACTTTTGTATCGTAGTTCTCTAAGCTATGATGAGCAACAGTGGAAATTATGACAAACAACTCATTAAGTCAGCAGTTTTCCACTGCGATGGCTTCACATCCTTAATGACATACCTCACCTCTAAGTCACATTGAATACCAGCATAGTAAAAAAGACAGCTAAATCACATACACACACACACACACACACACACACACACACAAATGTCCTGCAGGTGAACAAGCCTGCCTCTGTGTCTCTGTCTGCAAAACCTACACGTTTTTTTTTTAAACACAGGCACCTGTCGTGTCAGATCAGGACAAGAAACTGTGAAGCATCTCTTATTGTGTCTTTAGTTACACAGCCTGCTGTGCTCACTGTACTGTATGAATGTATTTCTTGGCTGTACTTTATAGGCACCCATCCATCCATTTTCTATACCGCTTATCCTACAGGGTCGCGGGGAAGCTGGAGCCTATCACAGGGAGCATGGGGCACAAGGCAGGGTACATCCTGGACGGGGTGCCAATCCATCCCAGGGCATACACACATACACATACACCATCACACACCTATTCATACACTACAGACACTTTGGAAATGCCAATCAGCCTACAATGCATGTCTTTAGACTGGGCGAGGAAACTGGATGGAGTACCCGGAGGAAACCCGCAGCACGGGGAGAACATGCAAACTCCCCACACACGGGAATCGAACCCCAACCCTGGAGGTGTGAGGCGAATGTACTAGCCACCGTCCGCCCCACTTTATAGACATATGACTATAAGATATGTGATATTACAGTGTCTCTATTAACATTAAGACTAAATCTAATTCCTATAATCAGAGGTTAAATTGCGATGCTGTCTAAAGTCTCCCTACATAATTTAATTAGAAACAAACAAAAAAATTCAACTTAACTTAAAAAAAAAAATGATGGTAATTCCAAGTGTGGACAAATCATGCATTTATTAGCTAGCCCACATGGTAAGTCAAACCTCCAATGCACTGTGCAGTACCAACAAAGTGGGCTAGAAATCTAGTTACATGCATTGTGTGTTGTGTTAGATGACAGCATTGCATTGATTAATTTTCATCAGTGTTTCCACATACCTGCCTGTTCCTCATTCTGTAAAGATAATCTGTCATTCACCCAGTAAAACAGTTCCAGCTGTCAACCAGACTGCGACTTGGCTGATGTGTGTAAAGCAGCAGGAGGTGGGATTCAGAACAAGTAGCTTGTGCTATAGTTATATCTTTGAGGTGCGTCCCACCATTGTTGTATTGTTTAAACATATATACCAAAAAATGAAAGCTTTTTTTTTTGCAAAAAAAAACAAAAAAACAAATATGACATAGGGTTTATTTTCATTTTCTAGTTGTTAAACAGCCATTTTAAGCACTTATCATCCAGTTGTGTTGTCTGTTGCTTATTATTCATACAAAACCTTCCATTAAAATACAACATGGTCGAGCATTAGGGTGCATGTACCAAGTGAAAAGAAAGTTAATGGTCTAGTATGCGAATAACAGGCACGTTAATGTATGTTCCGCATCAACATCGTATTCATAGCTAAATATGCAGCTGCTCTTTTTAGCCTTGAGATACGAGTAACAAAATTGAGGTGGAAGTGTTGGAAGGCTGATAAAATATGTGCATTCATGAAGCTGATATCACTGAGGCCCAAGTTCTATGATGAGTTTTCCGGTATTTTGGAAGATGGCATTTCTTTCTGTTATAATTTTATACGTTATTATTCAAGCTGCTGTGCTGCTGCTGAATGGTGCGGTGATGCTATACAGACATGCTACAATGTAATCTAAAACACTGATATAGGGTGGCTAATGCCCTTTATCATGGAGCGTAGGGTAACGAGGGGACTGGCATTATCGTGAGTCACAACCATTAAATCTTATCATTTCAGGAATGATAAAATGCAATACTCAGAACGGGGAATATTTATCATCAGCATGCAGGCGTGCAATCAAGTAGGAAAGAAGTCTGACTTGCTCGTCCATACAGCAGTGGAATGAGGAAGGAAATCATTTCTCATACGCTATATTAGAAGCAATAAATAATGCTGGAGCACAAGCGGCGAAATTGAGAGTATGTCGCTTCTTACAGTACAGGAGTGGAGTGAACACATACACACACACTCACACACACACACACACACACACAACAGAGGTTCTGACTTTGGTCACCAGCTAAGATGTGCTGAGCTGAAAGCCTTCAGCCCTTCAAAGATAAGTTTCATAATTGAAAGTAGGCTTGTGGGTGTATGTATGAGGAAAATGTTTCGTAAAGATGTGGTTAGTTGTGTAATTTTATTTGTGTTTATGTCTGTTTACCTCTCTCCACTGCTTCGTCTCGACTCCTTGTGTATACAGGACACACACTATGGCAAGAGAGAATGATTATTAATTTCATTATTAATTATAATATACGAACATCTGTACACACTTCTCTAATTTCACATCAGCTGTGTCTTGTCAGTAAACTTCAAAAAGTCTCTCTCTCTCTCTCTCTCTCTCTCTCTCTCTCTCATATACACACACACACACACACACTTCTGAAGCATCTGTGTGGCGTAATATCAGATGCTGACAGGCTGGTGAGTGCCGAGTCTCTCCCTGAGCTCCTCCATCTTCAAAGAGCCTCTTCGGTTTTAAGTTCCTCATAGTTTAGGTTTCTCATAGTTGGGTAAAAAAGTAACAATGTATACTAATTATAAGCTGTATAATCTGGCAGAATCATTGTAATATCAGACATACCAAATCGTAAACTATTAAATAGGACTCAAATGCTTATTGGAAGATAAACAACATGTTCACCATATTAAAAATAATTTTTTATAGCATTTTCACTTTTCCTTATTTTTTATTTTTCCACTTATTTTCCTTGCAATTACACCGAAATGAGAACTAAATCAAGTTGGCAGTTGAATGCAGAATGATCACATATATATATATATATATATATATATATATATATATATGCAGAAAAACATCCCAAAAACATTAAAGAGCCACCACCATATTTAAGCGTGGGCATGAGGTACTTTTACATATGGCTGTCTCTCTGTGTGTGACAAAACCACCTCTGGTGTTCATTACCAAAAACTCTATTTGGTTTCATCTGACCATAGAACCCGATCCCATTTGATGTTCCAGTAGTGTCTGGCAAACTGAAGATGCTTGAGTTTGTTTTTGGATGAGAGTAGAGGCTTTTTTCTTGAAACCCTTCCAAACAACTTGTGGTGATGTAGGTGACCTCGGATTGTAGTTTTGGAGACTTTCTGACCCCAAGATGCAACTAACTTCTGCAATTCTCCACCTGTGATCTTTTGAGATTTTTTGGCCACTAGAACCATCCTCTTCACAGTGCGCTGAGACAATACAGACACACGTCCAATTCCAGGTTGATTCATAACATTTCCAGTTGACTGGAACTTCTTAATTATTTCCCTGATGGTGGAAATGGGCATTTTCAAGGCTTGTGCTATTTTCTTATAGACACTTCCCAGTGTGTGAAGCTCAACAACCTTTTGCCGCACATCACAGCTTTATTCCTTGCTCTTACCCATTGTTGTGAATGACTAAGGGAAATTGGCCTATGTGTTAACTCATATTTATACCCCTGTGAAAGAGAAAGTCATGGTTGAACAATTTCCTGTTCCTAATCACCCAGGTGTACAATTTTTTTTTTTAAATATCAATAGGAATATATTTCTAATATATATTTTCTCACATGAATTCACAGTGGTGCCAATAATTGGTGCACACCTATATTTAACAAATAATTTTTTTTATAGACCTGTGTTGTGTTTGCAATTGTTTGATATCCATGACAGCAGAGTATTTTTGTGATTTTTTTAAACAAAATATCAAAAACAATCAAGACAATTTTTTCACAGCCTTCTTTGCTCATATTTTCCAAGGGTGCCAATATCAGTCTGGTAACTGCATATTTACTATTAATTTCTTCAGAACTGCTGAGGTGACACGCTGGCTACTTCTAATCATGTGTGGCTACAAATTAACATATTAAGCCAAAGTACTTAAGTACTTAAATCATGACAACTATTGTATTGTTAAATGAGTTAAATACAGATACTATAAGCCAATTGAATTAGCCCACTCTGGCCTAATCATGGAGATGACACATAAAAACACACTGGACTGGCATTGCAACATAGATATATCATTAGCCCATTTAACCAATTTTTTTGTCCATTCCCACAAAATAATTAGCCTCAAAATATTAACACCTGGCTTCAATATTAATCTATGGCCATACCTTATTAAATAATAACCACCATGCTGCCTCAGCGGCTCTGTATAGTGCACTATAAGCACCGTGCTTTAAGATAAATAACTGAGTAATAAGCCATGACTTTAAGAATAATGTGTCTAAAAACTGTGAAATCACTAGCATCTAAATGTGACATTACAGCACATTGTGAGCAATATATACAAGTCCAAATGTCATAAATGGAGGCCTCCATAAATGTGCAAAAAAAAAAAAAAAACTGCACAAAGCAGCACTCACTTGGGTCTGATTTGGAGAATGTGTCTTTGTCTAGAAGATTTCTGGAGGGAGGAAATAAAAAGAAAACATTGTTATAATATGACAAGAAATATGAGCCTTTGCTTGTATTTGACATTTGAGGGATTATTGAATTGAGTCTGTTGACAAAAAACAGCTTTATTGCAGTGCTCGGCAGATAGTGATTAAGTGTCGGAAAACTTTGCACATTTGAACAGTTGGGCAGTTTCTAATGTGATGCGAATAACAAACTGGTACAGTTACAGGAATATAAGGTATTATAATATATATAAAGTCTCTATAATGCATTAGTGTTATGAAGCCATCAGGCAGTCGATTATCAAGTAACTTGCACTTTGACAGCAAATATAGACGTGTGTAAGAGTGTATAAGATTGCTTTAATAAGTTTGTGAAGAAAGTGTAAATTATTACACACCAGAGCAGAAATATGAGTCCATTTATAAAACAATATTGTTCAAGCAACACAGTCAATTTTGTCAGTAATATTATTCTGCCATTATGAATATAAATGCTGAAGTTACAGAAAGATGATCATGTAGACAAAATTTTCATATTGTAAAAGCTTATCAATACTAGACAAAAAAAATGAAAACCGTTATATCCATTTTATAAATCTATGAATCTGACTGGGGAAATTATGTCTTTGTATTTGAAGGTCCAGTTCATATGACAAAAAAAAATCGCTTTAATTCATAAAAGAGATGCAATAAAGATACATTATTACAGTTTTTATCCAGAACGCAAAGTATGTTATTGTGTATCAAACAATATTTTGTGACCTTGCAATGACCTTATGACAATGTCATTTTAAAAATAAAAATTAAAAAACATCTTGAAACATTAAATATCTTAAAAGTAGAATAATCCACAAAAAACCTTATAATTCTATCTCACCTGCAGGATATGGCAAAACAAAAGACAAACAAAAATATTCATCAATGGTTTGCTAATACAATCAATAATTCTTATAATACTGCTGTACAATGATAACGTTAACAACACACTCACTGCGCAAGTGGTCAAAAATTGGAAGAACACTGTTGCCAAGCAACTGGCAAATATGGACAGAAAGCAGAGAATATCTAATAATTAAGGCTAACTATTTGGCTAGCTAATATATAGAAGTTAAATCTTTTACACAGACAATGACTACATTTACATGGACAGCAGTAATGTAATTATTGACGACTGTTTGAAGCCGTGGGCTGCATCCGAAACCACGTACTTACCGTCTATATAGTAGCTGAAATACATGTATCTCACCTACTATACAGTAGGTAAGTACGCGGTTTGAGACACAGCCGTGCTCTCTTGTTTGCCATCAAATGGTTGAGCACTGCCGTGTGTGTACGTGTCCTGTCGCAAAATGCAGTGAAAACTCCCACATGACGTTAATAGTGTGATCAAGGTGTGTACATGTCTGTAATACACTTTGATAATGCAACTTAAACAGGAATACTCCACATGTCTTAATTGGATTTGTGTTTACTTCGAGTATGATTTCAGTCAGATTAAGGTCATCACTAATTGCTGTATACATGCTGGTTTCTTAATCAGAGTATTGTCTTAATTCGGTTAATATCAGATTATTGTTGTCCATGTAAACCTACTGAATGTAAAGGCAAAATGACTGTGGAAATGAGCCAAAACAATCAGGAATAATAACAATTTCCTTAGACATGTCGCTACTAAGAAATGACTCCATGTGGATGAAATTATTCTGTAATTACACTGAGCATCAACTAATAACTATGGGCTGCAAAACTATTCTGAGAAAAATAAAAACTGTGCCACAAATTGGAGCTATGAGAAAGCGTATTAGAAGATTCCACATGAATCTTCTAATGAAGATGGTAAACACAACCAATTTGTACACAAAGTAGTATATATACTAGTAGTATAATGTAATGACACAAATTCTGGCTCTGAATTCTGTTTCCTCAAACTCAGCTACATCCCTCAAGGTCTCAGGTAGAGATGTGAATTTTACTGGTGGTTTTTTTCCCATTTCCATTTATGGCATTTGGCAGACGCCCTTATCCAGAGCAACTTACATTTATCTCATTTATACAATTGAGCAGTCTTGCACAATGGCCCAGCAGTGGCAGCTTGGTAGTGCTGGGATTTGAACTCATGACCCTCCAATCAGTTGTCCAACGTCTTAACCACTGAGTTACCACTGCCCAGAGGGTTAAAGGCGTTGCTCAAGGGCCCAAAAATGGAAGCTTGACAGTGCTGGGGCTTGAATCCCTGACCTTCTGATTAGTAACCCAGAGCCTTAACAGCTGAGCCAGATAACCACTGCCAGATAATGATTTTCCTCAGTTTTCTCCTTAATTAAGTCACCCATCAGACATCTCTCCACTGTCTCATGACAGCTACCAACCAGGGAGGGTGTAGGCTATCACATGTTTCCTGTGGCCTATAGGATGTTTCCTGTGATTTATAGGAGAGAGAACGTATGCCAAGAGCACAGCCAATTTTGCTCTCTTGGACTCCCGGCCACTGATGATTGTGGCATCATTGAGATTCTAACTCTAACTCTAAATATCTGTATTTGTATTTGTATAGAACAAATTATCTGTTCATTCTGAATAATACATTCATTGTAGGTTACATCCCTAATAGAAACGTTTTCAACAAATTCCTTAAAGGAGCTTACCTAGAAAGCCAATTTCAGTGTATACAGTATATTGAACTTCCTGATGTAGGTGTAATAATTTGTTAGTACTGAAACAATGACTTAAAACTGGGTATTTTATGACTATTTTTAATAATCCTACTGCAAAGATGCAGTATAATATCTGATAAAGGCATATTAGACACTAGTTATTTTAGAATCTCACAACAGAATTACCGAATAATGAGTAAAAGGTCACATTATAGAGATTAAAAAAATCCTTCTGAAAGTTTCCAGTATACAGGAAGCCAAGTTCAGTGTTTTATATACTGTAGGGCAGATTCAGGAATGGAAAGAGTTTGATCTAGGTGACTCACTGCAATAAACCCTGAACCCCCAATATTGATTTTCAGCCCAGGATTTTTGCTCCTACTTGAGTGCATGAGTGAACTTTAGAGTTCTGTATTGCCCTGAGCTACAAAACTGTCAGGACATTCCAACATCTAAATCAGAGGTGACATATCTATTATAGTCGCTCACCCACTCACAATCCCAGGCTGAATAGCAAATCATCAGAAGAAAACATAGACATTGGGTATCAATAACAAAGAACCTGTGATTACATGTGCTCATCTACCTGTTTGTCTTTCCTGTACCATCTTCCCTCAAAGCCTTATGGCACACAACTTACCCTGCTTTCTCTAATGATACATTTTTATTCCCATGGCAATAATTATGACGTTGGCCCGAGACATAAAGATTGCAGGGAATGGTGGTGACAGGGGTCATCCTGTAGAAAACTGCAGCAGATTTATCTAGAATCTTGCTATTCTCTCACACATACAAAAAAAATCACCATTTGAAGCATCTCTGAAACTAACTGAATCACACTCTTTCTCTAGCTTTTTCAAGCAACACCTTGAAAGCATGAAATCTCTGATATCATCAGTCTTCACTGGTGTTCCCTCACAGAACAGTCAAGTATGATGAAACCAGTATGTATGACTCTAAATTTGGCATTTAGATCTAATATTTTACTAATGAACGCTTGGGTTTCTACCATTTTACAGATGATCAATCTGCTAGAAGGCTAGAAGGATCATTCTCGATGTTTAATGCGAGTTAATTTGCAAAAATACTAATTTCTTGGATTGCTGAAGCTCAAACACAGTTTGTACATTACCTTCGAACTTTTGAATAGTACTTATAGTAATAAGAATGTAAAAAATTTTATGTGTGCATCATGGGGGTTAAAAAAATGACATGATCTGTACCTGTTTAGACCTCTAAATACCCTTCTATATAAATCTATCTAAATAGGCTCCCTACCACTTTGTATATAACCCCTGGAAACACTTGAACTCATGGGGAAAAACCCTGAAGTAGAGATGCCAGTACTGTCAGCATAGTGTATGAATCAACCTCAGCTACATCACTTCAGAATTGGTCTCAACTAGTGATGTGCACAAGACTGACTTATTAATCCTGCTTGTACAGTTATTATTTTATGTTTCTTATCTGCCCGTGATGATTTCTAACAAATTCAATTGGTTATTTCCCAAATTATAAACAAAAGAATAGCCTAAATAAACACCACCATGATCTTGACCAAGCAGTCAATGAAAGCTGTAAATGCATCATGCAGTGTTGCACATTCATGTTAATGAACCTAGTCTTTGTTCATCCCACAGTCAGGAAGTGTGCCTCATAAATGTATCTGTATTTGTATCCATTTAGAACACATTATCTGTTCATTCTGGATAATGTATTTGTGTTCAGATACATTCCAAGTATACATCAGCAGCCAACTGAGAACATTAGCAACCAGGTGCTGAAGATTACACTCATGTGTTAAACACTTTGCTTGGTGAGATTAATTTCAGTTATTCATTCATTCTTCAATAGACAAAGATTCAAGTCACATTTGGTGCTGTGCGCTGTTGCTTGTGGTGCAAATAAAATCTTTGGACTCTATGCATAATTATTGAGTAAACACAGAATGCAGTTGCTTGTAAATGGGCAGGTAATGTGGATGAATGTTTTCAGTCAGCACAATCTATCATGTTAATGCTAATGCTTCGTAAAATGAATTAGGTAATGCAGGGGGAAAAAGCAGTTAATCAGGAATAAATGCTCTGATGTGACAGCACTCACTCTGTGAGTGTGATGCTAAAGTTCCAACAACACAAAGGTGGCAAATTTTTAGTGCCACCATTGAAAAATAATCTTCCCATCATACATTATGCGACCATTGTCATGCCAACAAGTTCGGCCATTAAAACCCATTCGGAGCCGGGTATATCTTTGTTGAATACACGCCAACGGAAAAGTATTGAAAATCAAGGTGTCTTGTCTTCTGATGAGGACCTGCTACTGGCTTTTAGAGGGTAGCAACTGGAGCATTAGGAAATCCATGAGGATAGTGCTCCAGGAGTCTTAATTACAGCCATTAAGGATTTCAATTGGAACTGGAGCTTGGGATAAATATAATATTCCTGGAGGGAAAGCCCGGCTCCTGCTGCTGCTGCTCTTCCTCCAGCTTCAGTTACACGCTGCTAAAATCCAGACTTAGAAACGCTGCCATGGCCCGATTAGAAAGCCAGTGCCCTTGATCCAAATGGCACGGAGGTCAGCAGACAGATGATTAACGGCTGGTCTGAAATTGTTTACTTGCAAGAAGGAAATTTAATGGTATTGGTTAGTTTGGCATTGACTCAAACTCCAAAACTCAAAATCCAAATAGCTCAAACCCTGTGTTACACACCGCAATCAAGTCTACCACTGGCAAATATAATGTAATATTAATAATGTAGCTAGCTAGCATAAGTCTTTTATACAAACAATATAAAGTCAGAGTGACAGTGTAAATGAGACTTTATTTACAATATTAACAATTTCTTCAGTTATGCTTGTATTATTATTAACCAGAAATTACTCCATCCATTCATCCATTTTCCATACCGCTTATCCTACACAGGGTCATGGGGAGCCTGGAGTCTATCCCAGGGAACTTGGGGCACAAAGTGGGGGACACCCTGGACGGGGTGCGAACCCCTCATAGGGCACAATCACAAACACATTCACACTATATACAATTTCGAAATGCCAATCAGCCTACAGAGCACGTCTTTGGACTGGGGGAGGAATCTGGAGTACCCGGAGGAAACCCCCAAAGCATGGGGAGAATGTAGGAATTACTCCATGTGACTAAAATGAATTATTCATTTTTAATTACACTTAGCACAAACTACTAGCTATGTTCCATGGGATCCCCTTTTTGAGAAACATCAATGTTGTATCACAAATTGGAGCTATCAGAATACGTACAGTTTTCCAGAGCATTCAAATTTTGACACAATGGTGAATACCACATGAGTGGCCTGTTCATGAAATATTTACATAAAGATAGTAAACACAACCCAATTTGAACACAATACTTATAAATACTGTAGGTCCAAGTCCAGAAAGATTATGATATCGAAGATTTTACCTAGAAAGCCAGGTTTAGAGTAAATATAGGACTTAAAGAATTTACCTCTTTCATCACTGTAATAGATTTTCAGTACTGACAAGATGATTTTATAAACAGAGATTTTATGAATATTATAATTAATGAATTAATAACCCTATTGCTAGTGATATAAAGGCACATTAGATAATATTTTTGTGAAGCATGGGTAAAAATCTAAATATACACTAAATAATGAATGATAGGTCGCAATATCATAAAAATAAATCTTCTTAGTACATAGAAAATTACTTTCTTCATGAGAATGTCTTCAACACTTATTCAACACTTATTATATAAAACAGTATTAGTAATAGTACAAAATGTATTGTCAAAAATAAATAAAACCCACAAGAATAAATAAACCAGTTCAGCAATTCACTTTCATACAGTAAAAGTAATTAAATATTTATATTTTATATCCATTTACCATAGTTACAATCCCTATTATTTTATTTATGCTGATATTATTTTTACTTATACACCATTTCACTACATTTACATTTCTTTTTTTTTTTTAAGGTAATAATTGCTGGTGATGTTCAATGGTTCATTATTGCTCATTATATCCACTGTTAGTGTGAAAATGGGAGAATGCAGACATACCCAAGAAGATTAGCTGCTGTTTTTATGACAGTATTTTTAATCCTCCTTGCATCATTAAAAAAAATAAATGTTGTATGTATAGGGACAAACCTCTGCTGCATCTGGTACTTTATACTCACAGAACAGTCTTGTGAGATTGAAAGGAGGGGGGAGGGGGATGTTAGATGAGCAAGAATCATAAAAGATGGCTTTGTGAGATATATTTATTGTGAATGGTGTAAGTCCAGAGAGGAAGCCATGAGCGGAAGGTGGTAGATGAGTTCTCTGTTAGTGCGGACAGCTCATGCTGTTTCACCCTGCCAGGACTTTGTATTCATCTCATTGCATGTCCACCCTTTTCCTCCATTGTTGATTTCAATATTTCAATGATTTATGTTCATTAATTCACTGCTCAGGTCACAGAAACAATACATCTACAGAGTGGCACGACAAAAAAAATATTCGCCCAATGATGACACAGCTGTCCGAGACCAAGGGGAATCCAAGAGTCACATAGTTAGGTGAGAAGGATGACATTACTCTCTCCCCTGTCAATCCAAACGACACTAGCCAATCATCTGTATGTGGAAGAGGGCAGTTAGCACTCCTCTGAGTGTGTTCAGCTGTCTTGTGACATGAGAAGAAGCTTTAAAATAGCATGCGGCTGGTTTCACATGTCGCGCAGGTCTTCACTCTCTGGTGTATGACAGAGGACAGCTAGCTAGTGGGTGGGAATTGGTGAATGATCAAATTGGGAGAAAACGTAAAAGAAAAAAAGGCAGTGATAAGGAGTAAAAGTAGTACATGTTCTATTCCGTCCTTTAGACAAGAGACACTGAAGAGCTTCTTGACTGTAAAAGTTTCTTCCATCAAATATGGAATTGTTCTCTGTTCTCTTGTTCTCTGCCTTCAAAATCTCTGTTATTGACTCACTTGACTCTGACCTCTGAAACACAGCACCCGGCCCTACATGAATCAATGCCCTGATGTGACAGCTATCACTTGTGTTTGTGTGTGTGTGTGTGTGTGTGTGTGTGTGTGTGTGTGTGTGTGCGCGGTTCTGACATTTGAACAAACTGCAAAGAAAGACAAGGGAAATGATGAAGCATCAACTGTTCAATAAACCATTTTTTTTCCTAAGTTGGCCTTGCAAAAAAACGGACGTAATGTTGAAAGGCATGTCATGGTACACGTTTGTTCTCCAGGGTACAATGCAAATATACCATCAGATGTTCGGCTAATTATTTCTCTTAATAATGTTCTTTTACAAATAATTATACAAGGTACAAAAGAGATACCCTTGGGGTACCACAGTAGTAGCAAGTATTTATACCTTAAACTCCAGTTTAGCTCCTGTAATGAAACCATGTTCATCAGAGGAGAAATGGTGCAAAAATAAAGCTTTTGTTGTACAGTTCTGAATTATTTACTCATCTGTCTACGCTTGGATGAGGCTATCAGCTATGGAAATTGCTGTGGGCAAAAAGACCCTAAGTCAAAATGAGCCAACTGGAAGTAGAAATGTGCGATGTATTAATGTGACAGTCTGCAGAGGAGACCCTGGGGGACGCTGTTAGATGAGTCCTGTGTTGACGTGGACGCCTCACACTGTTTCAATCTGGACAACAGCTGCATGACTTTGTCCTCATTTCATTACATATTTACACTATTGATTTCAATGATTTCTCTTAATTTACCCCTCCATCATGCACAGTGCTCTTGTTTCTGACAAAAAATACCAGAACATCTGCAAAGCTACATCTGCATTGTCCTTTACCTCTGGCTGGCTAGACTGTTTGGTGTTTTGTTTTGGGTTTTTGTTTTTGTTTTTGTTTTTTTAACAGATCCATTTATTGTCTCAGTATTTTGGCATGTCTGAGTGGAAGAGGCCAGAGCCTGCTGCTGTTTTAATTAAACTGATGTCCCCACACGTCCTTTTAGCTGTTTGTGTTTATGCTCGTGTGTGTGTGTGTGTGTGTGTGTGTGTGTGTGTGTGTGTGTGTGTGTGTGAATGATACTGACTGTCAGAATTTTAAAAAATGATGCAGAGAAAGCTTTGTGCTGTCTCCGTGACACACATTTGGTTTTGCGGCTTAGTTTCCACGGGTTTTTGACTCCACCAACATAAGCTCATGCAAAATTCATAGGATGGTTAATGAGTGAGAGCGATTTCATTGTATTTCATACAAATAAAGTTGTAAGGATGGTTCCATTGCACCATTTGCCTTAACTTTTACCCATTTACAAGCTTTCTATCAAGTGCATTTTTTCCCTAACAGTCTTGAGAGATCTATTTGTAATGTGCTTATGATTACACACAATTATACAAAATCACATCTAATATGCAAATAACTTGTTCCAGATGCTACTCAGTGTGCCGTTGATTGTGACCATGCCCGTAACTGTCCTTGGTATTGTAGATAGATATTGCCCATAGACATAACCACCCATTACATTGAGATTCCAGACTTTAACTTCTTGTTAAGAGTGATGCAATGCATATATTATAATCTGATATATATAATATGATATAAATGTTTGAGTTTAAGCAACAACATTCAGTGGAGTCCAAATGTCTGACACCACTAGTGAAAACGTTCCTATTTTGTATTCTTTCCTAATGTAATACATTAGGTATGAAATGTAGAATCTTATAAATATTTATATCAATTTCTTAGTATTTCTATATCCCTCTTTTGCTTTAATGATAGCATGCACTTGAACTGACCTTTCCACCTCATGATCAGATCCACCTTACACATTCGATTACATTTAAATAGCAACGGAGAAATAGTGCACAGTATTGAATATTCAATAAATACACTGAACATATTGTTTCTTTGTTTTTAAAATTTTCAACATTTTAAAGCTTCTAGTTTTAAAGTTTTTAGTTTCAGATAAAAATGAAAAAAAAAATTAAAAAAAAATACATCTATGCAGTCTGAGAAATTTGGACCCCATAGCATGGGTTTGAAAAATTTGCTAGGCAGTCATTTTGCTAATCGCAGTAACGCTAACTTATAGCATGAAAGTGTGCACTTTTGAATGCAGAGAAAAAGAGAGAACAGGAGAGGGGGAGGGAAGGAGGGAGAATAGAGAGGGAATTGTAAACCCAAATATTTAACGCAAATAATATTAGGCAGTATAACTCAGGTCAGAGCAGTTTATATAAGAATTATACCATGGTCTGTCTGAGTACTCGATTCCAATTGGCTGGAAGATGTGCGTTCAAACCGGTGAATTCACAGATAGTCCAGTCAGTTTAATCACCGTTCTAAATTAATGGCTGCTATAAACAACTGTAACCATAGTAACATACAGTTACATACAGAAGTTAAACTCACAGTTTCATTTTTAATAGAGACACGGCAGGTAATTCACACAAGCACAATCTCTCTCTCTCTTTCTCTCAAAACTATTTATTAAATGTAATATTAGTGCACTACTTTATCTCTGTGTATGATGTAGAACAAGTAGAATTCTAGCTAATGAATAAATAACTAATGAAAATTAACCATTTTTTTCCCTTTCAAAGATCAATGACAGCTTTAACTTGGTTAAGCGACCATGGTATAAGGGGGATAATCAACGGCTAGGTGTGCATTACATTATATTTCTTTGCTTCCACGTTGTGCATTATGTAACTATTACTTTACAATGGGCCGTTGAATTATTGAAACATAATGCACACCCCGAGGTGGTAATGCCGTTACACCTCGGGTGCACATTATTTTTCTAATAATTCAACGGCCTGTCATCAATTATTACTTGCATATTTCTGGAAAATATGCAAGTAATAATTGATGACAGGCCGTTGAATTATTAGAAAAATAATGTGCACCCGAGGTGTAACGGCATTACCACCTCGGGGTGTGCATTATGCTGTAGTGGACAGTAGGCAGACATTTCCGCTATTTCAGTTCACTTGGCGAAGTGATATGGAACTGTTATGCGGTCAAAACCTGACTGGAACTACTTTAGTTGTGCCTTTACAGAAAAATTTTTGCACACCTCAGAATGTCTGTCAGCCAATCAGAATCAAGAACGCTGTGGTATAAAATTGTGTAATGCACACCTAGCCCTGGATTATCCCTTACTTAAAATTATGGTATATTAACTACGTGGGCCTCACTAAAATTTTGATCCTGGTCATGTTCCTGATTGTGACCATGCAGACCTTTTAATTTTGCGACGTTGTGTTTGACTGCTAGTCTTATTTTGCATTCCAGGACTCTCACAGAGACAAACTAAATTGATCCATCGTTAATTAAAATCATCCCCAGAGACTAATGCTTCTACCTCGAGGTCATCTGTTTGCAGGCCAATATTTCTGCATCACCACTGACATGCCTGACACTGTGTGGGCGGATCAGCGGCGATTGACTTTTAATCCCTTGTAGACAGTCACTGCTCGGCTAACGGCACATGTAATCTTTGCTCAGACGTTAATAATATTACTAAAATGACCCTTGAGCCTCTTTAAATGTGGACACGTCTCCTACCGAGTCCCTCCATGTCCCACAGCAGTGCAAAGCTTTTTAACGAAGAGCAAATATACACACAAACATATGCGTGCCTGGAGAGAGCATCGACAAGTTTAAGCGTGGGACTCTACCCCGGGAGACAAGCAGTGTCATTTCTCACTATTCCAGCACTGCTCAGCCTCCATCCACAACAACTCCACACAGTCACACACACACACACACACACACGCACACACAGAACACAACACCTCCGGGGCAGCACAGTGAGTCCGGAAGCTCCATTACTATTCTAATTCTGGTGTCAGTGGAGATAAGTACCTTGGCGGTGGTACTGTCGCTTGGATGCGCAGGAGATTGTGGAGAGAGTGATGGCAGAAAGATGGAGCTCTGCATAGGAACACAAGTTAATGGATTGTGAAGGGGGGAAAAGACAGAGTACGGTTAATGATAAAGCCTTCAGAGTAATGACTACCTACTACTCTGTGGTTTAAGGGTCATGGGGCGCTAACTCTAACCCCTTCATTTTTCTGCTCATTAGCAGCTCCTTTTCTCTCGCTCTTCCCTCATTATGTCTGTACATCTTTTACATTTCACTCTTTCTAGTTGATTCATTCTGGCAAGCTCATTCAATTCTCTCTCTCTCTCTGCTCTAGTATTCCTGCACCACTGTAAAAATGGTTTAACACACAGATAACCATGTGTCACACTCTTGCACCTGGGTGTAATATTGTTCACACACAGATGCCTGTATGATACTGGTGCAGCGTAGGGGTGTAACACAATACTATCACAAATACTGTCTGTATCTGTTTAGTGCTCCAAATACAGTATATGTATACCGTACCTGTATTCGGATTCAAACCCAAATGTAGTAGGTAGAAATGCCAGCACTGTCAGTATTCCTCAGCTTCAGCTACATCACTCAAGTTAATAATTGGTCTCAACTAGAGCTGTGCAAGGGACTGTTGTTTTTTTTGTGTTTTTTTTTTTATTCTGTTTGCACAGTTATGATTTTTGTTTGTACCTGCTCAATATTTTCCTACAAATGTTGTTAGTTCTACTTCCCAAAATATAAACATTTTAAACCTCCACGATCCTGACCAGGCTGTTGGAAATGCAGCCCATGGGATCCCAGCCCCAACACACAACTGATTTCAACCTGATTACCTTGAATATTTTCATTTACATTTGGTCATTTAGCAGACGCTTTTATCCGAAGCGACTTACAAACGAGGAAACATGAGCAAAGCGATAAATCAAGCGGCGAACAATACAAGTAGTGCTACCATACAAGATTTATAATTGAGTTCTAGAGAAGCAGAGTGCGCAGAGTAGAGGTGTAAGAGCCGGTGTAAGTGCACAATTATATTTATTTATTTATTTATTTTAATATAACTGGAGGAGGGGCAAGTTACGGGTTAGTTATGTGTTGACGGAAGAGGAGGGTCTTTAGCTGTTTCTTGAAGATGGTGACAGACTCTGTGGTCCGGATTGAGGTTGGAAGTTCATTCTACCACTGAGGGAGTTGTTGAAATGTGGTCTGTAAAGGTTGTCATCGAACCTTACCTGTGAAGGAATGCACCATCCATTAAGAACACACTATCTGTTTATTCCGAATAATATATTTGTTCTCATTTTTATCCCTAGTGCAAATTATGACGCTAGACCCATATTAAAAGTGCACTGCATTCCACAATGCATCACAGTCTGTTCATTTTGAAGATAAATTGTGTAAAACTGTAATATAAATACATATAAATAAAAGGCTTATATTGTCGTACGGTTTTTATTGAAATGTACGTTAACTCATTTATTGTCCGTGAATGCCAACCGAAAATGATTAGCAAAAGTTAATTCGCTGGTTAGCCTTATATTTGTTCTACATTGTGTGGCAATGTCAGGGATTGACAAGTTAATACATTTAATATTAAGATTTTTTTTTTTTTCTTAAAGGCTTTTTAATTATTAACAGGCTGTGATATTAGAAAATGGATTCATCCTGGAGTTCCCAGCTTAGGCAAGGAACAGAGTTTTATATTTTCACTAATTTTGTGGTACAGGTGGTAAAGAAAATTATAAAAAGGGATTTAGTTAGAAGACATGCATTAAGAGCCATGGTTGAGTAATATCTAATCAAATTAACTGCTCTCATTCATTAAAAAAAACAAAAATCTAGCATGTACAGGTGACATTTTCAGGCTCAATTTTCATAACTGAAATGGCTGACACAACTTCCCACAAATGTGAGTGTGAGAGAGCCTTTAGGATATAAATTTGTCCAGGCTTATTATCTAATTACTATCATTAGACATTTTACTGAGGCTGTTAATTACATGATGTTCTGTGTGTTTTGAGACGTCACACGTATTCACATTTAGCAGCTATGTGGCTAAAATAATGGATAAAATAATTCAATCCATTATAAAGCATTAGTGACTGGCTGAAAGGAATATTTATGTTGACGTGCAGTGACATAAATAGTAGGTTGTAAGAAATAGCACAGAACTTTTTGCTTAAATGTCTAGAAAATCATGTTTTGTCTTTGAGTCTGTGCTAAGAAAGGCTCTCTTGCAGCAGTAATGTTAACGCAATTATAGACCAGAACAGGTTTTTTTTTTTAAATCCCTCTACGTGGGCGGATTCGAGTGTCAGATCCTCTGTTGCGTCATTCCACCCACGTCAGTGCAAACGTGTGCATATCTGACCATGATAATATCAACTGAGCAAAACAATTTGCATTACACCAGTGTTATACAAATTACAAAGTTAAATTATCAGGAGTGGAACACAAACCGCCAGTAAAAAAAAAAAAAAAGGGTTGGGTCTTTTTTTTTTTTATCTTGCTTTTTGCTCATGCATTAAATATGAACAGCTCTTTACATTGAAATATCACATCCACAGCCAAAGTTTTCATATATTTCTCCCAGCTCAGTACCCAGCCTTAGGATGTCCCTGTCATCCACAATATATCAAACATTCCACTGGCCTGAAATTCGCCACGTAACCTGATGCTATCAGCTGACGTGTGTTCCCTTCTCATCTAACCTCTTCTCGGCATGTGAAGGGATTTAACACTAAAATAACATGCATATCAATGAGAGAAAGAGTGCAACGGTTCATTTGAAGAAGCCTGAAACCAATCTGCAGGTGTAAACAACCGCTGATGCATCAAAACCAACGCAGCAAATTCATCAGACTGTGATTTATGCAATACTCAGGGGGGAAAAAAAGCACTGATCCATCACTTTAATGAAAACTGAAAGTGCTGGGTATAATGTAGCCCTGAACTCAAGTGAGAGGTGTTATAAATAAAGAACGAATATTACATCATGGCAATTAATAGTGACGCTGGTGATGTCTGCATTGACAGCGTTAATCTGGAGCATTCCATACGTAGGAAAACTGATTTGCTGCGCCAATGATCATAACACATGTAGCCTGTGTGTACCTACACATCCAGGAAGCTAATAAAGCCTTGACGTGTTGTCTTACTGAACAGCGTAAGACACAATAAATCAAATGAACTACATTTATTTCAATAGAACTTGTAAAGCAATACTTAGCACTTTACATTACAAAGAGAGAGATATTTGTGTATTCTTTTGAGTGATGAATGATGTTTTTATGTGCTCTACCGGATAGAGACAACACTGGCAACCATTACATGGTTGATTACAATAGACTTATTTTTCCTCTGCAGGCTTAGTGTCAGTGCTGGTTAAACACTTTCGGTTGATTTGGTGTTATAGCTACTGGCAAAAAACTCATATTAGAAACAGATCTCCTATAATAACAGTTGCTATAAACTGTTTATTAGAAATACCTGGGGAGTTAGTGCAATCGCATTAGAAACCTCCTCCACAGGTTCTATTTATTTATTTCTTATTTTACTCAGCTATGTATTACAGCTGCACTGAAATTCCTTAACAATTTAAACTATCAATATGCTGTGAAATGTAAAGGTATTTGCAATGCAAAGTCTACCAGGGGAATCTTCTTTTGTGTAAGCAGGCTCTGAGAATGTTTCATCAGCTTTTACTGTAATTTCAAGGACCATCTTCCATCCAGTTGTGCCTGCGAGTTTCTCCTGTATTAGTGCAAACAGTCCCGTTTTTCAATTAGATCTGAGTCGATAGGCTATCCCTGTGAGAATTTGAAGACTTGCTCCAACCATCTGTTTATCCAAGAATACATCATTCTCCTCTCTGCATATAGATTGCTATAGATTCAGTTATTGGAAATCCTCTACATTTGGAACCTGAAATCCTCAACGATCCCAAGGAGTAGACTCGAGGATGTTCTTGTCCTACAATCTGAGCTATGCGCATTCTAACACTTATCCCTTTCCTTCGGGACTCAGGGATCGATGTGGGGCATGTGCATTTTGGACAATGCTGGTGTGGGCCCTAATTGGTTTTTATCTCTTTTAATAAAAGCACCCGATCCGTGTCTGACGCAGGGAGCCGAAACATGGCAGAGGTCGGGATCGATTCAGTTCAGTACAGGATGCTTTTCCCACCATCTGTTTAATTATTCAGACCGGCCAGCTGCCCGGAGGGGAAGTCCATGCAGAGCAAAACACATGGGAGATGTGGGAGAAAGACCCCAAATAGAGCAAGCATGAAGGCATGGTTTCCAGAGCTTAGCAATACAAACACAGTGATGCAGACAGCCTTGCACATTCCCAGCATGCAGACATTTCAGTGAAGAGGTGTGCATCAAACCATGTGGCATACCTCCTGCTCGTGTCTCCTGATTTGCTTTGTTTCAGCCTGCACAGTTTACCCAAAGGACACTTCACTCAGAAATGGGAAACACCCTTCATGTTATACATGCTTCCTTATTTTTCACTTTGCACATCTGCTTCTGGTGGTTCACGATTCCTCTGCTGTCCTCCTACACCACACCCATGCCAAATGTTTACAGCTGTTAAGTCTTTCACAAACCATCAGTGTCTCCTCTCCTTCACTTTATGATTTTTTTGTGTTCTACACAAGGAATTCCCAACCAGTGGGCCATGGACCAATCCAAATGGATGCTCATTTGGCTGACACTTTTATCCAAAGCGACTTAAAGTTGAGACAGCATACAACTAAACAGTTATATTTCAGAGGTCCTGCTGGCAAGCTTGGCAGTGCTGGGATTTGAACTCACTACCTTTTGATAACCTAAAACCTAGACTTTAGAGTTCATTTAGCTTGTAAAAAGCCCAATAGCACAGCAGGTAGCACTGTTACAATACTGTGCAAAAATTTTAGGCACCCTACTTTTTTTAGTACAAACTTTGTTATAGATTTTTTACTTTATGACGTACACATTATCAAGTCAGTACAAAAACTATTTTAGATTTCCAAACATTAGTTTTCCAGCACAAAATGAAATGTTACAGAAAAATGTGGTAAGAGAAAATGAAAAGTGGTAAGAGACACTTTTCAGACAAAAAACACAATAAAGCCTGCTGGGTTTTGCTGCAAAAATAAGAAGCAAGTGCGACAGTCAAAGTCTCCAGAAGACCCGTGACAAGATGCTCAATAAAACTTACAGCTCATTTCCTTATAAAACTGCACTAGTTGTTCCGGAGACTACTTTTTTTTGTCACACCAAATATTGACTTTGTTTCATTTACTACAGTTTTTTTCTGCTCTTTACATTTTTTTATGCAGAAACATTTCATTTTATTATTTTTGCTCTACAGCACTTCCTCACGTGTGCATAAAACTTTTGCACAGTACTGCACTTCATAGCTCCAGGGTCCCTGGTTCGATCTTGAGCTTCAGTTCCATCCAGCTTGTATTGCCATCTTAGGATATGCTCCAGATCCACCATTACTCTGAATGCTATTCCTATTTGTGATGCCAGCCTTGCCTGCTCTCCCCTCCACCCCCTACACAATGGTCTGTCAAAAATGTCATGGGGTGCTGTCTGGAAATTATTGTTAAAAAACTTGCAAACACCTGATCTTGATGCACCCGCATGCCACATCCAAACATTGAACCTTTTAAACCTTAAATTGAGCAGCATTGGTATACATTGTCTAAAATCATGTCACTTGTCAGAGGCATCCAGAAGACCACGAAGATGACATATAAGCCTCTGGAAATTAAAATTAAAATTAAAATCCCCTGCCACTGAATATATATATATATATATATATATATATATATATATATATATATATATATATATATATATATACACACATATATATATTCCACTGTGAACTTGTACAGCATTTTGTATCACTTTTCTATCTAAATGCCGTGATGGAACATTTCACAAATATAAAAGCCATAGAAGGGTACAAGACTACGTTTTATCTTTATTTTCACAGACTTCCTCCTACCAGATCTCTAAGCACCTGAGAAAACTGTCACACTGGTAGGGTCTCTGCCAACGAATGAGAACGACTATAATTGAACATGTACTGAGTAAAAAGCTTTTAGTGGATTTTTCACTCCAAATCTGTGGTCAAATTGCCCTGTTTTGGCATGTAATTTTATTCTAATACAGCACCACCTAATAGCACTAATTTATCATCATGCTGAGGGAGTGCAACAACAGCTTGCGTGACGATAGCGGTCTTGGAACATATGCTGATCACCATGAACAAGCAGTGAGAGAAAATGACTCGCATCCAAATCCTCTACATGGACATGAGCTCAGTAGTCCGGGAGCTCAAGCTAAGCATCAGATCCATCATTTAAGAAATGATTGTCCAAAGGTAATGAATCGAATCAAGCCAGTGGCTCATGTGGCTCAGTGACACCTACATGTGCTAGGATCTAAAAAATTGAATTGAAAAGGCAACTAGCATCTGTTTCAATGTAATCATTCCAATGGGTCTATGATTAATGATTCAACATGGGGTAAACCTGCACGTCTTCTTTAGATAAGACACTGCTGAAATGCATAGTTTGAGAAATTACCAATACATCCTAAAACTCTTAAGTACTAACAAATCTTGAATCCTGACCCCTTAAAATCCCAGGATCCATCGGCATGCCAGACGTACATTCCTGTTTCCCATTAGTTTCACTGTAATCATTAAATAATTAACAGTAAATACAATATAATAAGCATTAAGGTGGCTTTGATTACATTACATTACAGCATTTGTCAGATGCCTTCATCCAGAGCGACTTACAATTATCTCATTTTTATACAACTGAGCAGTTGCAGTTTAAGGGCCTTGCTCAAGGGCCCAACAGTGGCAGCTTGGCAGTGCTAGGATTTGAACTCATGACCTTCTGACCAGAAGTCCAACATTTTAACTGCTGAGCTACCACTTCGTTAATTGAACTGATTAATGCTTGAAGTTTATTTTTAAGGCAGACATAAAGAACAAAATTGATTCACGTGTATGATGAATTTCAGGGATTCACACAGATTCTGGCCACAGAAAACCTCCGGTCACAAATCACACTTTCTATAGAGTAAAAATGCCACAAATTAAAACGAGCTTACAGATCATTTAACTTTCACATTTTATGTTAATTTATTTACTGTCAGCTCAGTTTTGTGTCCAAGATAATGATTTTTGAATAATAATGTTTTTAATTCAACCCAGTTTCACAAAAAAGGTTTGCATGCAACTTATCTGCAGCACCTTCTATATGTTGAATATGACCATGCTGGCTCAAGCATATGTTGCATAGCAACATATAAAACTTTCAATCAACTGCTCTGGATGAGAAGTTCTGCAGCAAAATACAGTGTTTTGACCTACTTAACCTCTATCGCTACACTATTTGAATAAGATCGATATAGAATAAATATATCTTACGTCTTTTTTTTAACATATTGACCTTTGTGCACTTCATGTGTAAAATATTTGTGTTTTTCACAACAAATGATTACATGTAAAGAGCTCATAAAACTTCTCGTCTTCTCTAAAAACATAATGTAATTCACGTGGTGAAGCAGTAAGGTATTTTCAAAATGCAGAAAGTTTTTACCTAAATTCTTTAGGATACTGAGAATACAGAGACTTTCTGTGTTTTGAAAATACTCACGTACCATGTTGCCACATGATTTGCAAGCCCAGTTGTGTTTCAACATATACATATTACCTTAATTAAAAAAATAATTATTATTATTATTATTCCAATTTATGCAACAAAAAGTTTATTATTATCATTATTATTATTCCATCCATTCTCTGTAGCGCTTATCCTACACGGGGTCGCAGGAAGCCTGGCGTCTATCCCGGGGTACTCGGGGAACAAGGCAGGGAACACCCTGGACGGGGTGCCAACCCATCACAGGGAACAATCACACACACACTTACACACCCATTCACACACTATGGACAATTTAGAGATGCCAGTCAGCCTAGAACGCATGTCTTTGGACTGGTGGAGGAAACCAGAGTACCCGGAGGAAACCCCCAACTCACAGGGAGAACATACAAACTCTAAGCACACAGGGCAGAGGAGGGAATCTAACCCCAACCCTGGAGGTGTGAGGCAAATTCTTCTTATTATTGTTATTATTAGTAGTAGTAGTAGTAGTAGTAGTAGTAGTAGTAAATATTTATAAAACATTTCATCAACCAGTTTTCATTTTGCTGCATTGCTAACAAATTTAAGCGAAACAAAAAAGGCTACTTTGCATTTCGACCTTAGGAAAATCAGTCTAAAGGAAAAGGGGCTCCCAAGTGCAGCTTGGGCTCACTGCTTAATCGCACTTATGGTGTAAAATGTAAAATGTTTTGGCTGGTACAGTAATTGGACAAATTCTTAATTTCTACACTTCAAACACAAACTCGGATCGCTAGCACTGCAGCATTGATGCTGCATTATTCAAGCTCTGATTAAAAAGATCCAGTTTGGCTGCTTATAAATTAGCTCTGCCTCAGCAGAGTCCATTCAAGCATCAGTTTTGAATAGATTTCATTCCAGCCATCCGTAGTCTCAGATCTTTTGGAGAAAAAAAAAAGCATTATCTTATGTGAGCCTGGAGTTGCCTACACACAAGTCCTGAGAGAGGTTGTGTCCATGACCAGGTGACCGCTTCACTGCTCCTGCCCTCAAATCTGCCTCTCCATGTTTGTGAAGTGCCTGACTCTCGGCTGTGGCGAGACAGACAGAGGCACTGAAGCATGCCGCTGGTCCCCACACATCCAATTCTTCCATCACACTCTTTCTTTCAGCTCAGTGACTTTTTCCCCTCGGTTGGCCGTCCACTCTGTTGCATGCCTCCATCTAAGTTGAATATAATGAACACACGTTTGGGGAGTGGGTGTTCTAGTTTTCCTTTTCCTGGGGTAGTGGAGCCTTGACAGGGCAGTGGTGTCTTGACGGTTAAGGCTCCAGGTTACTGATCAAGAAGGTCAGGGTTCAAGGCCCAGCACTGCTAAGCTGCCACTGTTGGGCCCTTGAGCAAGGCCCTTAACCCTCCCTGCTCCAGGGGTGCAGTATCGTGGCTGACCCTACACTCTGACCCCAATCTCTTAACATGCTGGGTTATGTGGGAAAAAGAATTTCACTGTGCTGTAATGTACATGTGACCAATAAAGACTCATAATCATTATCCTCCAGTATGTCCTGAATTTTTGTTTCAGCCAGTTTTCATTTTGATGCATGACTAATGAATTTATTCAAAACAAAAAAACAATTATACAGTACATTTAGACCTAAGGAAAATAAGCCTAAGTGTTCACTTTAACAAAGACATGTCCCTCATCAGGCTTTGGGTCACTGTGTAATCCCCATTAATTTATGGTTTTAATGTGTTCAAGAAACAGACATGGGAAAAAAAAAAAAAAAAGATCTGCTCTCAGATCTCCAGCAGAGGAAGAGACTCTTTTAGCGCCTCATATCCAGACAGCATGTTAGGAGCGTATTAAAAAGTAATTGGTGCTGCAGAACTGGAGCAGGTGCAAGAAAGGAGCGCTATCACTTCTCTCGAGAGATCGAGCTGAACTTCAAAGAAGCCAGTTATCTGTCGGGGCAGAAAGTTTGGCAAGTCATTAAACTTCTCCTCTGTGTTACTCATTAGAATTTGCATAATTGTGACTGGGTGCGATAAAGATCACGTAACCTATCAAGCACAATCTTTAGTCTGTGAGTCAGTGATGATTATATGAGTATATATATCCACTTGAGAGAATTCAGATAATAGCAAAGGAACTGGAGGTAAAGTGGATCGTGAGAATAGGAAACTCTTTGATTACATGTAAAAACGAGAAGAAATTTCTACAACTGTGTGACAGCAAGAGCTGTTAAAAAGCGTAATGACACATGTGCTCCAGAAAATCAACAGGCAAGCTTGTCTATTTCAAGTCAATAGGAAGAAAATTCCCAGACCTTGGTGCCATGGCAACAATGAGAGAAAAGTAAATTTAAAATTATTTACAGGTCCTCTAGAACGTTCAGTGTAGTCCAATAAAAAGGTCCAGTCAGGTGGATCGAATGCTTATTTGTTGAGGGTGAAAGTGAAAACTAGCACCAGCGAACATTAGAAGGACCAGAACAGAAGGTCACTGCAGAGAAGCTATGGGAAATTAAACCAGCTTCCACTTTCCACAAGCGCCGTGCTGGTGTGGAGAAAGGAAAAGAAAAGAAAAAAAACCTAGTGTAAAAAAAGATCGTTATTGCATCAGTTTTGAAAGTGAGGCTTAGCGAACCTGACTCATGACGGGTTATTTCAGAGTTCCTCAGACACCGATACAGAGTTATGCATAATTCAGTATGACCTGCGCCATCCCATAATACTCTGTTGGTTAAAAACTCATGGCTCCAAAACCTCTTTCCAGTTTTCATTTTCAGATGCGACCAAATAAACATCATATTCCATACTCCTTCCTTTCTTCCTTTCTTTCTTTCTTCCTTAGACAGCCATTCAGAGTGGAACACAAATTGTGTTTGTTGTTGTTTTTTGTTGGAGATGTTTTTTTGTTTTTCTTTCTTTCTTTCTTTCTTTCTTTCTTTCTGAGACAGCCACTCAAAATGGGAAAAATAACAATCTCTCCTATATTTGGTGTCATTGTTTGTTTTTGTTTCTATCTTTCTTTCAATACTGATTTTGTTTTGTTTTGTTTGGGGTTTTTTTGGGGGGGTATTTCTGTCTTTCTTTCTGTCTTTCTTTCTTTCTTTCTTTCTGAGACAGACAATCAGAATGGGACACAAAACAGTCTCTTCAATACTGTATTTATTTATTTGCATTTATTTCTTTCTTTCTTTCTACAGTGACTTCATTTGGGGGTTTTTGGTTGAAGAAGGGGTTTTGTTTGTTTCTTTCTTTCTTTGTTTAGTCTGTTCTTTCTTTCTTTCTTTCGGAGACAAACAATCAAAATGGGACACAAAACAATTTCTGCTATATTGTGATTATTAATTTGTTTGTTTCTACCTTCTTCCTTTTTCTGACACAAAAAGAATCTCTCATATACGTACTGTCTTTCTTTCTTTCTTCTTTCTTACTTTATTCTTCATTGACTTTGTTTTGTTGTTGTTTTTGGTTTGGGTGGGGGTTTTGTATGTTTGTTTGCTTGTTTCTTTCTTTCTATATTTCTTTCTTTCTTTCTTTCTTTGACAGACAATCAGAATGGGACACAAAACAATCTCTGCTATACTGTGTTTATGTATTTGTTTGTTTGATTGTTTCTACCTTCTTTCTTTTTCTGACACAAAAGGATCTCTCTTATACTTTCGTTCTTTCCTATTTTATTTCTTTCTTTCTCAGACAGCCAAACGTTGTGGGACACAAAACAATCTCTCTCTCTCTCTCTCTTTCTGTGTATGGCGACCGACAGACATGTCAGATTAAAAGCTGCGCTCTCAGTGGCGTATTCCACAGGAAGTGAGTGCAGGTCAACAGGAACAGGAGCAGAAGTAGTGGACAGCACCCAGGTGGGAGAGAAGGATAAGGGGGACTAGCAGGGGTTATGAACAGAGCCGTGTCGTCCACAGCACTCAAAGACACTCACCACACAAGAGCACTTTGGTAAAGAGAAAGGTGCCATGAAATGCAATGCAGCAGAAAAGCCTCCTGCTTCCTCACCTGCACCACACTCATATTCCCTGCTTTTCATAGCAACCTGTGGAGAGGCATTTTAACAGGAGAGAATAAAAAAAACCTCACAGACACCATGAGGCTAGAATAGTACAGGTACACCGAGAGACTGAACATGCCAAGCCACTAAAGAAGTGGTAGACAGTATTAAAATAAACTTTTCTAGGTGTACAGAAATTCAGCATTATTTCTCAGATAAATACTTCTCCCCGCTGTTGCTATGATTGTGTAATCTTTATTTGACCCTCTGAGAGCATCACAGCACAGCTACCGATAAAAAGATCAGGAGTTCACATCCCTGCTGCAAACAACATGCTGAGAATCCTAGAACACTACACCTCCTTAATCTGCTTTTCTCTTGATCCCTAATCCCACTGTTGTCTTCTTCCCTCCTCTGTAGGTTAACAAGTCAGAACCAGGCGAGGGCTTTTTTTTAAAACGCCACAGTTTTGATGCTTTCTCAAAGTGAGATGGATTTTAACCAGGGGAAGTGGTAACTGCTCCGAAACGTAATTACATATTAATAAACAGTTCATTCTCGTGTTCTGTGAAGGCTTGAGGAGAGAAGGGAATTAGGGTTGGTGAATGCGCTCTCATGGTGTGCTGTGGTATTTTACAGCAGGGCTTCTGTTTACTGCTACTACAAGCTCGAAGGCTCACTCGTGATTTTCCGTCTCACCGCCTCTGACATCACACTGAAACGCCCGCAGAGAGACGACTGAATCACGTGCGGAGAAGTGCATTGAAGTGCGTTTTGCAGTTTGGTTTGTCTTTCTTTCTTTCTTGCTTTCTTTCTTTCTGTCACAATCAGAATGAAACACAAAACAATCACTCTTTACTAACTCTCCTATACTTGTTCGGGTTTGATTGTTCATTTCTTCCTTCATTCATTCCTTCCTTAATTCCTTCATTCATGCCTTCTTTCATTCCTTCATTCATTCATTTGTCCCTTCCTTCATTCCTTCCTTCATTCCTTCCTTCCCTCATTCATTCCTTCCTTCCTTCATTTCTTCCTTCATTCATGCTTTCCTTCATTCCTTCATTCATTCCTTCCTTAATTCCTTCATTCATTCATTTGTCCCTTCCTTCATTCCTTCCTTCATTCCTTCCTTCATTCATTCCTCCCTTCCTTCATTCCTTCCTTCATTCATTCCTTCCTTAATTGCTTCATTCATTCATTCCTCCCTTCATTCCTTCCTTCGTTCATTCCTTCATTCATTCCTTCCTTAATTGCTTCATTCATTCATTCCTCCCTTCATTCCTTCCTTCATTCATTCATTCCTTCCTTCCTTCCTTCCTTCCTTCCTTAATTCATTCATTCATTCCTTCATTCTTTCCTTCCTTAATTCCTTCATTCATTCATTCCGCCCTTCCTTCATTCCTTCTTCCATTCCTTCCTCCCTTCCTTCATTCCTTCATTCCTTCCCTCATTCATTCCTTCCTTCCTTCATTTCTTCCTTCATTCATGCCTTCATTCATTCCTTCATTCATTCCTTCATTCATTCCTTCCTTAATTCCTTCATTCATTCATTTGTCCCTTCCTTCATTCCTTCCTTCATTCCTCCCTTCCTTCATTCATTCCTTCCTTAATTCTTTCATTCATTCATTTGTCCCTTCATTCCTTCATTCCTTCCTTCATTCCTCCCTTCCTTCATTCATTCCTTCCTTAATTCTTTCATTCATTCATTTGTCCCTTCATTCCTTCCTTCATTCCTTCATTCCTCCCTTCCTTCATTCCTTCATTCATTCCTTCCTTAATTGCTTCATTCATTCATTCCTCCCTTCATTCCTTCCTTCATTCATTCCTTCATTCATTCATTCCTTCCTTCATTCATTCCTTCATTCATTCATTCCTTCCTTCCTTCCTTCATTCATTCATTCTTTCCTTCCTTCCTTCCTTCATTCCTTCCTTCTTTCCTTCCTTCCTTACACAGCCAATCAGAATGGGACAAAAATCAAAAATCTCTCCTACATTGACTGACCCTGTTTGTTTGGGTTTTTTTTATGTTTTTCTTTGATAGTGGGACACAAAACAATATATATCCTACATTGACTTTCTTTGTTTGCTATTAGTTTGTTTGTGCATTTGTTTGTTTATTTTTGTTTTAGTTTTTGCAGGGTTTCTTTCTTTCTTCCTGAGATAGCAGTTCAAACTGCGACAAAAAAAATCTCTTCTACAATGACTATTTGCTTGTTTGTTTTTGTTTTTCTTGTTTCATCTACATGATGTATTATTTTTGAACATTTATTTTATTTCATTCCTCCTATTATTTTTCATGTATTTTTTTATTCTTTCTTACATTCGTTCTTTGTTTCTTTCTCTTTTTTTAAGGGGGGCTATTTAGAGGATGTAGCAGAAAAATCCACCTGTATTCGTCATCAGAATGAATTCAGAACAGTTTAGACTTGTAAGCAAGAACACGGTGCGCTAGTACACACCTTACCGACAGTGTTTCAGAGAAACACCTATCAGGTTTGTACGTGATTCTTGCATTATTTAACAACCGCATGCGCAAGCAGTACATGCTCGGCAAGACAGAAGAGATCATAGCGCTCTTATGAAGCATGAAAAGGAAGATGTGAAAGGAAGAGCGCTTAAGGTGCCGGGACTAATTACAGACCTGAAAATGGAGGAACGCCCGATCACCATTAAACACATGAAAGAGAATGTTAACTTCTCTAAAACAGCATAAATAATATGAACCCTTGTTATGACCTAGATAACAGGAACAGGAACGAGAACGTACAGCAGCACGTTTCATATGAAAAACGAGCTGACGATGTGTTCTACGAAAAGAGATGGTATGAAGTGAAGCATGGCTAGAATAATTGCTGATATATATTTAGGGATGTGAATATACATGATATGGCTCCAGGAGCTGTTTTCTCTTCAGGAGCTTAATGAAGGACAAAATCGTGCCACGTGAAGCAGAAGATCTGGAAGGATCTTGACAGAAAGACACTGTTGCAGCATATTGCATGAATATGAAACCAAATTTTATGGCCACATTTCCATCTGACTAAGAATACCGTGATTACTTTTCCTTCAAAATGGAAAAAAAATAATTCAAATAACTTGTTTTTGGACAGATAACCACGTGGTGGATTTCCAGAAACAGTCAGTTGTGAAGTCAATTCAAAAATAATTGGCACCCCTCAAATGTACTGGCAAAATAAACTTTACACACAATGAATTTAATTTTCCACTCAAATAATTAGAGATACTACATTCCTGGAAAGAAAGGCTCTTTGGATTATCAGGAATTCTTAACATTTCTTACAGAGTTCTACTTTGTTCTAGGGTTCTTTGGGTTCTAGGGTTCTTTGTTCTAGAAACCTTTAAAGCATTAGTCACCAACCCTCTTCCTTGAGATCTACCTTCCTGCAGGTTTCATCTCCAATTAATATCTAACACACCTGTTTTATAGTTGATCAAGTACTTCTTAAGGCACTGATTAGATGGTCAGGTGGGCAAGGTTATGGTTGGAGCTAAAGACTTCAGGAAGGTAGATCTCCAGGAACAGGGTTGGTGACTCAGCTTTAAAGGTTCTCCAAGAGGGAAAACCAAAGAACCCTTAGTGGTTCGGAATTTTCTAAGGACGTACCTATATTTCCTCCAACAAGAATCATTCTCATAACTTCTTTTTTAGTAAGTGCATTTCACCCTTTATACATATGTGACAAAATCATTGGCACCCCTACAGAACTGTGCATAAAATAAATGCAAATAAATTGTCATTCTTGAAAGTGTTTATTTTTTTTTTAGTGCTTTCAGGCCCCTGCAAGTCTGTTGTTGCCTTTGAGCATTTCCTGTTTCCATGGCAAATAAATATGAGTGTGCATACATGTAAAATCCACACGTGCTCATTCATGCAATTATCAACCTCTCTTTCAAGCATGGTACACAGAAAAGCATCTCAGAATGCACAACGTTTCAGAATGCACGACAAAGGCTCTCTGAACCATCCAGTTTCAGTGCCCTCTGTTGGCTCAGGTTCTTGTTCTTGGCTAACAGGAGTGGAACCCGATGTGCTCTCCTAGTCCATCCGCCTCCAGGTTCATCATGTTGTGCATTTTCTGCTCAACACAGCTGCAAGGAGTGGTTATTTGAGTTATCAGCTCAAAGCAGTCTGGTCTTTCTCCTCTGACTTCTCTCATTAGCAAGACATTTCCACCCACAGAATGCCACTCACTGGATGTTTTTTGTTTTTTGTACCATTCTGTGTAACCTCTGAGAACCGAAGGAGATCAGCCTTTTGTCTGGGACCAACAACCATGCCATGGTCAAAGTCACTGAGATCATTTTGTTTCCACCCATTCTGACGTTTGATAGTGAAAAGCTTTTGATCGTCATCTGTACGTTTTAATGCGTTACACTGCTGCTACATGATTGGCTGGTTGGATAAATGCCCAGTTCAACCATGACAGCGCGCAACATCCTATCAGCCATGCTTCTCTGCCCACGTAACCCGTTATAATCCCAACCAATTCACCACCTACGGCCTACGGCACTAATAAATTTCGCATCCTCCCCAGCACCATCATCTAGATCTGCGTGAAGGGGGGTTGGGGGGGGGCTCCTCTTTCCATACCCTTTGCAGCAGCAGCAATCTTCTCTTCTTTTCTATGTCTGTCCGTGTCTATCAGAGCAAGTATTCATACTCACTCAGCAGCAGCAGACCTAGTCCGTCAGACCAAACCTATTCACACTCCATCCCCATCTATAAAAGCTCACAGTTTCACTCCGAGAGTTGTCATGGCTGAACTACAAGCAGCTGCTCAGCTGTTCTTACTAAAGTGGCCAATGCATTTACATGCAGATTCTGATATCACAAATAAATATTTACCAGCCCATATGGGTCTAATAGTACCCATAAAGCACCAGGGTTGACCTATATTTATGGGATCTGCTATAATGAGCATGTGTTATCTGCAGAAATAGTTCTACTGTTCCAGTGGAAGACATTTTAATGGTAGGCTCACAAAGAGAATAGATGGTTGCTATTATAAAAGGGTCGAGAGATTTGAATAATGAGCGAGAACTGGAGTTCTGCCAATGCACAGCATACTTATTATGCATTGCTATTGTGATTCGTGAATGTTTCCCTCGACGTGGGTCGCAATTCGTTCCGGCGGGTCTGCATGGCCACGTATTGATTAAAGATCAATAATAAAGAGAAGTGAGAATCTGAGCATCCTCATCCTCGTCTGCATTATCTGTACATGATTTCAGCCTGAAGAAAATAAAAACTAATCATCCACAGGACCAGTAGACTTCACTAATGAAACTCGTGGTAAGAGTGCACACTACAAGCATGTGCAGTGTGAAGAGTATGAACAGTAATTTAAACTGAAGTTCTGCACCAGTCACTCACAGCAGGGTGTTACTGCGGCACGGACGAGTGTCAGGAGTGGTGACTCCCAGCAGGTGATGTCATCAATAATGTATACGCAGCTGGTCTCTGAGTGTGTTCGAGCAGCTAAATTCCTAGAACCACACCTATGATAATGAGATTTGGGAAGCACTGAGTGCCCAAAGCTGTACAGCACAGGACGTCTTTAAATATGGATTACTTAGAGTTAACCAGTGAGTCCATCACCATGGTATAATCTCCAGGACTTCTGGAGTTTTGCTTTACTTCTGCAAGTTGTTTACTCCTGGTATGATTTTTGGAGGGACAGAAGCTCGAGCAAATGAGTAACAGAGTGGGACTTGCCCTTGGCTAATCAGAGCTGTGGGTGGGAAGCTCCAAAACAGCACCGATTATTATGAAAATGCCAATGACGACAAGGACAGACTGTTAAAAACTACTCTAATGAAATTCTCATTAATAACGGCAAGTTGGAAAAAAGCTGCAATAATACTATTCTGCTATACGCTGATACATAAATTAATTAAATGTTTTTTTTCACAAAGGCGTGCGCACATTACCAAGACTGAGTGGATCCGATTCTGATAGAATACTAATGAATAAAAGATAGAGCATCGATGCACTTCATAGAAAGTGTGTGAATCATCCAGCAATCGCGCCACTCCTTGTGGAGTAATGGCAGTGTTCATTTCAAATGTACAGGGTTTTTTCCTCCAATAACAAGTGTCACACAAACCCAAAATCAGTTGTACAAGGACCAACAAACCCTCATTCAGTCTTAATATGAATAAGTAATAGGCTATTAAAATAACATGTTTGTAAACCCTCAGTGTATACAGCTGAGATTTTCTCTTAACAGCTCAGCGTGGGTGTTCACGATCTCCGAGCAGAAGTGAGGATAGGACAGGGATAAAATAGGACAGAAAAGTATAGGATGGGAATAGAAAGGGTGGGGGAAGGGAAAGGAAAGAAATGAAAGGAAATAAAGAAAGAGAAAGGAAAGGAAAACATACAAAATGATACAATATGATAGGTTAGACTATGGAAAGGAAATAATGGAAAGGAAAGGTATGAACGAAAGGAAAGGAAAGGGAAGGAAAGGAACAAAAGAAAGGAAAGGAAAGGAATGAAAGAAAGGAAAGGAAAGGAATGAAAGAAAGGAAAGGAAAGGAATGAAAGAAAGGGAAGGAAAGGAACAAAAGAAAGGAAAGGAAAGATATGAAAGGAAAGGAAAGGAAAGGAAAGGAACAAAAGAAAGGAAAGGAAAGAAATGAAGAAAAGGAAAGGAAAGGAAACGAATGAAAGAAAGGAAACGAATGAAAGAAAGGAAAGGAAAGCATACAAAATGATACGATATGATAGGTTAGACTAAGGAAAGGAAAGGAAAGGAGTGTAAGAAAGGAAAGGAAAGGAAATAAAGAAAGGAAGGGAAATCTGACACGGAGGCTGCATAATACACACAAATCTATGCCTGCATAAAGGTTAATAGCCATTCCTCTCCAGTGGGTGGTAAAAGTAAATATCAAATGATGAGAATGATCTGTTGTGCAAACAGTACCTGAAGACGCGGATGCAGAAACGGAAATCTATCAAAACTTCTATGAAAACTGCAGCAGTTGACAGGAGTTATAAGAGTTATGTGAAGGTTTTATACAGTACACACACGCAGCAGCACGGCTTCTAACAGCACACTAGTGTCATGTATAATTCATTTAAACGTTAGTGGAATGCGGCCATCCATCCCCACCCATGACCATAACCAATACCTGACCAGAGGGGTATCCTCATCCGAAATACAGAAATCGAGAGCTGCATTAACCGGCGTGCGAGGGATAGCATGCATTTAATAAATATTCAATAATGTTCATGAACACTAAACCATGTGCACTGGAACAACGGGGAAATACAATGGGACAGTAATAATGTTGTTGTTGTTTTTTAAAAGCATTACTTTAACCAACTTTCGCTTAAACAGCGCACAAGCGGAATGATTACACTTGCGTGCAAAATAACCTATGTTTTGTTTAGATTTTATTTATTTATTTATTTATTACAAAGGGAATGTTTAGTGCACGCGCGTTCCTCCACGCGGACACTTCTTACCTGCACGAGACGGTGATCTCCACTTTGGTCGCGGGAATGTTGCCTGTAAACGGGTCGAACTCGTACACCGAGGCCATGTCGTCCAGCTTGTCCATAACGTCTCCCTCCATGAGTAAAACGCGTGGCCCGGCACAAGCCAAGAAGCACTGATAACACGGAACCCCTTTCGGTTCCGACCGGATTTAACGGGAACTCGGGAAACCGGGGGACCCTGGTGAAGGAAGTCCTCTGACACTGATAACTGTTCTGAGAGAAGTTGTTTTGAAAGAAGAGGGGTGAAGAGTGGGGCGTGTGGCTGTGGGAGGGGAACAGCGGGGTGCGGTGAACAGCGGCTCAGCGGAGCGGAGCAGCGCGCGCGGACCTTTTCTGGGCGTTTGGTGCCGCACGTGGGCGCGGAAACACTGCGCGCGCGCGCGCCGTCCACACGGCGCAAAGAGGCGGCAGCGCGCTCCACCCACTTTTTCTCCGCGAGCGCTCTCTCTTCCTAATCAGCTCGCTTCATCGCAGAGGTGCGCGATGAAAACAATGTCCGCAGTGTTGAATTCACTGCCTAATTATCACCGCTCTGACCTTAAGTCGTGTCTCATACTCTTACGCAGACTCAGTGAGACTTTTATCTAGCTCATATTGATTTGCATCATTTGGAGCGTTTTAGATATTTTCACCAAATCCCTTCAGTATTAGGGGTTATTAAACAACTCTAAATCCTAGAATACTATAATACATGCATGCAATTAATGAGTCCATTCATTCTGCATTATGATTTTATGAAAACAGTTAGGTGGTGCCACTCCTCTGCGTTCTCTGCAGTGAAAACCCTTGTGTACTCTAGCCTTGCTGATTCGATTTACATGTTAAAGTGGGGCTAACATGTGGTTCTAGTCAGTATTTCCCTTACATTTAGCCTTGACGCCTAAAGAAGCAGAATGCCAGCCTGTCTTCACTGGTGCACACTGGACGTTCAGAAGTCTTTCACTTTTCATCTGTTTTAGATCAGGGGACGTTCTGTCAAACCCAACAAAGTATTTATAAATAGCGGACTGAGCGCTCTCAGAAATAATGGACCAAACTGTACCTTTCCTTCTCTCTAGGCCGGTACCTCCAAGGGTAAATGTTTTGTACATGTAATATGGACGTATGTCTTTTAAAACGCTGGTACCAGTACAGGTCCAAATATGTATGTACCTTATTATTATTTTTTAATTATTATTATTTTTTAAAAACCTTTCCAGGTTAAAGATACATACTTAAATGTACTGATGTACCCTTGTTCGTACCACCCCATTAACAAGAAAAGGAAAAATGCAGTTTGCTACCTTTAGATCCGAGACTGAAGCAAACACGGGGGGGGGGGGGGGGGGGGGGGGATACTGTTGCAGAACTGATCATTGATTAAAAAAAAAAAAAAACACTGGCCCTAGTTCAGAGACTCAAGCTTATTAATAAGACTGGACAGAGAAGCATGCAATCATTCTCCAGTTCAAGTCCAAAACAGATGCCTCATTTGTTCAGAGTTTACACCGCTAGTTAAAAGTGGTCAAAAGTACCTTTTGTTAAAAATGGAAACAAAACATAACCACTTCAAAGTCTCGTCTTATTTACAGCCATGAACTAATCACTAATGGTTAACCATTCAAAGATTACTGTTGTTGCCATTCCCACTTGTTAGCTGCTTATCTGGAGCTTAGTATGTGAGGAACTTTATGTAACTGAAGCTTCACAAATTTTTGTTAAACTCCCCTGCTGTAGATAAATATTGTTCTTCAACTTTTTTTTGATAAAAGCATTTTTCATCATGTACGATGAAGGAAATCAATAACAACAGCTAGAGTACACTTTTGGCAGGGAGGAGTTCTGCAAAGGTTATTTAAGGTTTCATTAAATAATTATAGACTTTTAGCTTATGAGGGACATCTGAAGAACCCTTAATGGTTCCGTTTTACTGTTATGGATATCATATGTAGAAATAGGAAAACATGAGGGAATAAGATACATGAGTACAGAAACGCACTAAAGGGGAAAAAAAATATGTTGTTTGAATGGGGAATGTTGTAGCTTTCAGCTCACTATATTTCAGCACTCCAGCTGTGGACAGCTCCTCAAATCGCTTAAGGCTCTGAAAAAGAGAATTCACTATCAGAAATTTCTCTCACTTCCATGACGCTTGGAGCAGAGGGAAGCAATAATAGTCTCTCTATATAAACATCTACGCAGAGTGATTCATCTAGTCCATCATTTGAAACGTACACATGATTACATTCAGACAACAAATAATCGGTAGGCTGAAGGTCTAAACTTTCCAGCCATATATTTATTGGATTTCCTCTAGACCTTGGCACCCCTTTCTCAAAGGTGCAAATGGTTCAGTCTGCCCCGCACCAAGATTTATCATTTAAACGTGGCTAATCGTGTTTTGATGCAGGAGTCGTAACGCAATTATGCCATCTCGCCTTCCTGCAAGAAAACAAAATCTGGGTATCAGACACAAAAACAAAGAAAGAAAAGCTCCTGCAGTTTTTAGAATAGAAAGAGCAGATATACACAGAGCTATACAGCTGTTCCTGTTCATTTTCAACTGGGGACTAAGGTGGAAAAATTTGCAATGGTCTACTGACCAAAAATGTGGCCGTTTGTGAATATGGACAGTCAAACAAAAGTTTCAAAAATGGATCACACATGGATCATGAATTGCATTGCAACAGTAATAGTAGAGATTCCAATCTTGACTTGAGACAAAAGTGAATGAAATAGGCCTACATTTTGCATGGCTGAAGGTCTCAGACATAAAAAAAATAGAATTTACCTGTAGATATTATGGCAATTGTTAAATTAGATTTCAGCATTTACTGTACATTCATCTGGCTGATGAATGGTATCATGCTGTGCATCTTCTTTCCATGTCCACATGGCTTTCCTCCCACCCTCCCAAAAATATGCCAGTAGGTGGTTTAGCCTAGGTGTGATTGAGTGTGTGAATGTGTGTGTGCATGGTCTCATCCATTTTGCATTCACACCTCAAACCCAGTGTTCCCAGTATAGACACTAGATCCACCACAACCCTGACCAGGATATGAAGATGAATAACTATTTTTTTTCCCCTGACATTTTTAAGTGACTTACACTCCAAGCAGTTGAGGTTTTCTGAGCCTAAACCACAACTATGGTTCTCTGGCAGCCCGGTGATCTGATCTCAATCCTCTGCTCACTAGTAATTATTAAGCTATTACTCTCGACATACTGTAGTGCTCATAAATCTCACAAAAAAGAAGGAATGCTTCATGAAGGACACATCACTAGTAAATATACAGAAAGGCCATGATTTTCAGCTCCTTGCATGAGTCATGGATATACAGTATTCATTCAATAACAGTTAACAGTGTACCCTTTGATTAGCGGTTTGATTGTTGAACCGTAACATAAAGAAAAAACACATTTCCTTTTGCAAAATGTTAGACTGAATTCAGTACAGTTTTCTCTCGTTTTCATGTGAAGGTGGTTTTCTTATTTCTTATTTTCGCCATTAATTAATTACGTTTCATTCAGTAAACCCCTTTTGTCTTCTCACAATGTTGTTTTATTTGATTAGTTTTAGAATTCATAAAGAACCAAGTTTCAAGAGACTAATCCAAATATTTAGGTTAATTAAAGATAATTACCCATCAATTATGTCATGCATCAGTTACTAATAGATCCATTAGGGCTTGCTGAGAATTGTTTCCGGTGATCTGAACAAGTAAGAATGCCACATGTCACTGCTGTTTCTTCCACAATATCTTAATTCCCCAAGCAACAGCAAGCCATTAAAAGCAGCGTGATTGCTTTCAACCCCTGATTCTGATTTTAGATGAATATCCAGGCTTGGATCCTTGAGGGAGGCACACAGGCACTACGAAGATCTATGAACATTGACATAACCCGGTCTTGCTAGTTATGCCTCAGACCCTATTCGCCCCCTCCATCCCATCAGAGCGAGGCTTGATTTGAAAGGCCACGCTGGAGCAAGTGGGCAGCTGGATAGAGGGTTGGTGGGTGGACGTCACAAGGATGTGCAGATGTGCCTTTGATGAAAGGCTGGCATGGCCTGTGGCTTGGAGGAGGAATAGGAGGAGGGACAAGTAGAGGAAGAGAGACCTTTAAGTCTAATTGTGCACCATGTGGTGCTGGCAATTTAGAAGCACTATGGGAAGCAAGCCTTATTCAACCATCACTGCCAACCGAGACCTATTCATGCCTAACTCTTATTATTCACAAAACTCCAAAATGTGATGCATATCAAAGTAAGTCTGATCTCTGGTATGATCACAGCTTGCCGCCTGTGGGACGTGAATTGTCACAAGGAACAAAGATGGAGGGGTGGGAAAGTGATGTTTTTCCCAACGCATCAGCCAAAAGCTACCATTCCCTGTGATTGTGGCGCTTTAATTACTGTATTTCTTCCGCATTGCGTCAAAGGGGCCCAAAAATATCCCCATTCTGGATGCAATTAAGGGTAGTAAATTGAAGGGGGTAAGGACCAAATAAAGACCGTCACAAAAAAAATGTGATAAGTTGATTAATGAGAGAAAGGGTTGGTGGAGTCAAAGCAGATCTGTCATATCCTGCCTGGCATTTCTGTGTGTGTGTGTCATCACCAGCATTGTATTACCGTTCATCACCATGGTGAGCCAAGATAGCAATCTAACAGAGAAAACAGCACACCAGAGTTTGCAGGTGTTCAAACAGTCACAAACCACCATCCCAGTGAACCCGCTTGCCAGGTAAACCATGAATAAATGATGTTTTGAAAATTCACAGGGAGTTCGTTTTCTTTCCCCCAGCCTTTATTTATTTATTTTATTTATTGTATTTTATATTTTTTAACGACAGGAGCTAAAATGGTGGGGAAAGGTTTCAAAAGGATCCAGTTCATGAGTACTAATCTCACTCTTGCACAGCATACTAGATGAATCCAGGTTCTCTGTGGGATCATGGACTGTCAAGCTGCCACCTTTTAGATATATTAGATGTTACACAGCAGCTCTGCAGGTGGCTGTTTGCTTTACTTCAGTTCCTTTAGAGAGTAAAGGTCACCCTCAGAGGACCACCTGAAACTGAGAATGGAACTTGCACTCTCTGGAGTATTTCCAACATGCATGACACGTGATAAAGCTGCAGGAGGCTAATGCTTTATTTCGATTGCAGATTAAAGGTCACAATTTTTACTGATCCTCCTGTGAGGAGTTCTTGGTATTCACTGGGACTGTGCAGACGACGTGCACAGTTATACGCAAAGATTTCTCTCTGCATTTAAATCGTTTGTGTCTGTGCGAGGATTGAAGGATTAAGGCAAGAAGCATGGTAGAGCTGGCCTTTTACCCCGCTGTGGCGCTGATTTATTTCTTTGGTGTTCTGCAAGCGACGAAGGAAGACCGTGTGGAGCTGCCTGATAGTGCATCAGTCAACGTTTTCTGTCTGTTTGTGCTAATACAGCCGCTGTGTTTAGTGATAGGTGGGTACACGGGTATGGCTACGTATCTGATCAGTGCTATCGTTTCCTACAATTGTCTGAACTGGAAGAATCAGACACCCAGCCCTGAGGAGAACAAAGAATCAGCTAAAAAGAAGAAGAAAATGAAGAAAACGAATTAAGAGCCATTTGGGCGTTTTCATTACGTTTGGTCTAATGGGAGTACAAGAAGAGAGCGAACTCCAAACATGAGGACTTGTCTCAAGAGCATTTCAGAAGTCAGTTTATTCTCTCCAGGGAAAATAGGTGCCACGCTTGTTGGCTGTGCACCAGCAAACCAGGTATGGTTTCCTCAGAGCAGTGGATGTTCCACTTCATTCTCCACAGTGAATGATCTTTTGTCTAGAGGAAAGTGTGAATGCAAATACCTCTCATATGTTGGGTGAAGCTCACAGGAACTATAGCACAATGCACTGGCTCGAGACTGACTTCATTTGAAGATTTTTCACAAGCACGGACGAATGGGATTTGGCCCACAGCTACAAACTGCAAGATCTCTTTGTACTATAGTCAATTATATTTCAGAATAAACTTTGAGCTTATATTATGCAAGCTACGTCTTATAACCATTCACCTGCTTACTGATTTAAATCAGCAAATTTTGAACTTTGTTCACCTGATATAACAATATTAGCTCTATTCTGCCAGCTCTGTATCTCCAATAGCATGTACACGGGCAATAAATTCCATAACCTGGTTTATTGCAGATCTACTATTATTGAACAATATATTTTTTTGGCATACAACACATACTAAACGAATAACTATATAAATTTATAAAGAATAGCTAACATGGTAAATATATCATATTTGAATAAGACAATTTTTCCAACATTTTCAGAGTGGTTTAGAAAGTTTGTATTGCCTTACTTTGCCTTTGTATTTGATATCTGCTTTTACCTATTTGAACTCAAAGGAAACATATATTGTTGAATTTTTCTGCTCTGTCTACTGAATATACCATTTTCAGGGGTTATTTTTTGATAAAGTGAGCTCTTGATCATTCATGCTCAGAACCTTGGCAAATTCCCTCATTAATTACATTCACCCATTTATTCACATAAAACATGTGAATGTCATACAGTAAAATATTTTGTAATTCCTCTACATAAATAAACAATGCATACGAATGAATGAAATGTTATCAGCTAAATATTTAACACATCTTACACCTGTGATCGATTATTTTAAAAGAAACATTTGCTGACTAAAGAATGTTACAAATAAATCGATTTCTCTTTCGGCATTATACTATAGGCTTTTTTACACAATAACTTGAGAATTATAAGGTTCCATCAAGGTGATGAATGAAGAGTTAGACCCTTACGATACGAACATAATGATTGTCCCAAAGCCACCTCGCGTTTTTACACGGTTACTGTGGAACATAGGAATTATACTGCTAGAGATGTAGATGCAGTAGGTGAGCCGGATTTTGTTAGTAGATAGATAAAAGGAAACAGTAGAAAACAATGTTTTCCACTAAACCTTAAAAAAACCTTTCCTTTGTATAACCTTAAATGTCATCGACACAAATTTTTCAATCAGTGCTATCGATTAATCAGTTCATTTACAATAAATGATGCTTCAGATGAGGATTTGTGCTCAGAAATACTGAATGAAGATTCAAAAAAGAAATCATGGGGCAAAAAGTAATGCTGTATGAGGCCATCTTCTCCAAAAAAAACAGTGTGGTCTGAAGCAAAATTTCTATTACCAGATGTAGCAACTTTGGCAAGATGCTCTTTATACACACCTGGGATTTATAGCTCTTGTAGACTGAGGTTCAGCCAATTTGCCAAGAGACTGTGTACTATAACCCTGTAGACATCGAGGGGGATTTTGAGCCAATGGCGACTTAGATGAATTACATTCTACTAGCTGAAGTTAGATAAATTATATATATATATATATATATATATATATATATATATATATATATATATATATATATATATATATATATATATATATATATTCAGATAAACTTTAAGAAGAACATATTGAAATCATTCTCATGGCTGGATTGGGAAGCTGTCGGAAGGTTGTGTCGGACTTTAACAGGAAACATGGCAAGCACATCACTCGACACTGTTGCCAAACTTATTAACAAATTCAATAAGACTGGAAGTGTTCCGGCCCAACAGAGACGTCGATGTCCACAAAAATCCACTGACGAATGCACAACCGACAAGCTACAGGCGTACACATTCGCCTGTGTATGGAGACTTTTGGGACACCCTGTAGTGCTTTAAGAAAATTTGAAAGTTAAATGGTAAAGGAAAGGCAAAATGCAGCCATGTCTTTAACAAATACAAACTGTTGACAGAAAGCTTAGCTGAACCTGTAGGCGATGAATGCAGAATAGTCATAAAACAAATGGGATTCTTTAGCTCTTGGCTGCAGATGGACTGTGTGTTTGCACTGTGTCCCCAACTGAACCGAGTGATGGATGCAGGAGATGTTTGATGAGGTCTTAATGACAGCTGGCATTAAAGCCTCCTGTGAACTCCAGCAAGTCAGACTCTTCCTCGCTCCAGATCCCTGCCTGCTGTGTCAATCAAAGCGTTAGCAGGACTCACAGCTTCGCTCCATGGACCTGCTCCAGTTCGGCAGGAGACAGAGATAGTGCCTTGGAACAAGCTGCCTCTTCATCACTCACTCTTCTGCTTCATCAACCCATCCATCCCTTCCTTTCGCTCTAAGCTAGGTGTCGTCTCCATTGCTCCTGTCTATGCCTCCTATTTTAAAATGATGTCTATATCCGTCTCCTTCTAATCCTCTGCTCATTAGTACAGATATACCTCACTCCTATCTGCCTGTTTTCTTTCTTTCTGACTCTCTGGTGAGTTCTGTCAAGTAGAGAAAGAGAGCTTGGTGAGTACCCAGAGATTCATGCTCCCCTGCCAGCAACCAAATGAGCCCTGGCCACAGCAGTTCTCCTGCTCATAAAACTCCCATCTTCCCCACAGCCCTAACACAATATACTCGTTATCTCCCCTCCTCAGACTCTTTGGAAAAACAGAGTAGGCCTCCGCTGCACCAGTAGCAGGGGGTCGGTTAAAGCAGCAGCAAGACATGGCTCAGGAATAGAACAAGCATGGAAGCATGTCGAAGAAAGCAGATGTGCCTCAGTGAGAGATCAGCAGTTCTTTCGGCTAATGATTTGACTAGGCATGCTGCTTTTGCTTTCCAAAGTCTGGGCTCAAAAGTCTACGCTGTAAAAAAAAAAAAACAGGTAATGAACAAATAATGTGACTTAATTAAACAGATATACAGTATATATAAATATGAGGTGTGCCTTTTTTTTCCCACAGAAAAGTTTCTTCTTTTCTTTAATTAAAAATCCATCCATCCATCCATCTTCTACCGCTTACTCCTTCTTCAGGGTCACGGGGAAACCTGGAGCCTATCCCAGGAAGCATCAGGCACAACGTGGGGTACACCCTGGACAGGGTGCCAGTCCATCGCAGGGCAACAATCACATACACACACACACACCCATTCATACACTACGGACACGCCAATCAGCCTACCATACATGTCTTTGGACTGGGGGAGGAAACCGGAGTACCCCGAGGAAACCCCCGCAGCACGGGGAGAACATGCAAACTCCGCACACACATGGCCCTGGCGGGACTCGAACCCCGGACCCTGGAGGTGTGAGGCGAACGTGCTAAAACAAACATTAGGCCACACCCACTTCTGGTTTACACCTGAATAGAAATACAGATGGTGTCCTTGTGTCACACACCTAGCATATACCACTTTTTTTTTTCTTTTCTTTTTTTTATAAAACTTGTGCTGATAACCAATTAGATATTGTCTCTAAACTGCTTATAATATCTTAGTCTTGTGGTACTCATGCATTGCAACTTGTACTACTTTCCCTGGCCAGGGTCACAGGGGGACCTGGAGTCTATCTTTTGGGTCACTCGGGGAACAATGCGGAGGACACCCTGGATAGGGTGCGAACCCATCGCAAGACACAATCTTACTCACATTCACACACTACAGACAAATGTGTGTGGACTAGGGCTGAAACCAGAGAACTCGGAGGAAACCCTTGAAGCATGGGGAGAACAACATGGAAACTCCATGTATACAGGGTAAAGGTGGGATTTAGACCCCCGACCCTGGAGGTGTGAGGCAACAGTGCTAACCACTAAACCTGACCTAACATAACTAACATAAGTTTAATGGAGCATTCCAGCTTTTTCCAACTAAATCCCCATCCACTGTACTGTATCTGCAGGTGCTACATTGAACCTACAACATTACTAAGAAGTCAATCCTGGCAGGCACAGAGCCCGCATGTTGGTTAGGCTTTATACTAACACCATAAATAACCAAATAGCACATTCTTTTACTAATCAAAGATGATAGCTCCTCTCTCCAAATTTTGGTTGATTGACAAAAGCGAGTCTGTCTAGTACTGCATCCTTTGCCCTTCAGTGCATTTGCTTTGCTGCCAGGTGAATTGCATTCACATCTGGTCTGACCTCTGCATAATCTGAAAAAGCAGAAAAGCATCGTTTTCAGGTGTCTTCCTATCACAGTAGCGAGGGATTAAAAATCATAAATGCCATGGCGAAACTGACGATGTTGGCACCTCTGCTTATGCTTAACGTTCTATAGCTTCCTCAAAACCTATGTTATATATGACCATTTTTTAAATGTTATTCTGTACAAATTTACCAATTAATAAATAGAGCTGGAGCTTAACCTACAATTTCCTTTTAGAAAAATTTATGAAAGCATAAATACAATCTTTTTTATTATTATTTTTTTTAATAAAAGGTTTATTGACATTCCGACAACTAACCTTAGACTACCATTATAAACGAATTTCAAGTAACCAGGCTTTCTAGTGCTCTCTCAGTACAGCAGAAAAATTGCAGTAATTGCAGACTACTGTACGCTACAGATTAGGTAGACAGAGATTAGGCCGAACCATACTGGAGTAACCCATTATGCAGTGGAATGGTAGTGAACATTAGCAGTCTTAACCTACGTTCACAGATCTTAACCCATGTTCTTTTGTAGGTATGTCGAGATGGATAGTGTTGTTGCTTGTGGGCGTGTACTAACTATAATAGCTAAATACACTCAGCAGAGGCACCAAAGGATCTTTGCCACTTCCTTCCAAGCTTTGTGTCATGTCACAACAAACCAGTGACTACCTTTCCCATCCTGCACTGCGGCCTACAGACATGGCCGCCATGGACTGTAATTCCCAGAACACTCATTCATTCTAATCACACACACCTGTGTCCAATCTCACACACAATCATCTGCCACCTAATTAACATAATAGAGGTTAGGATGGATGCAAGTGCAGATAAGAGCTTTTAATAAAGAGAGGCAGGTAGACAAACCCAAATCATGAGACAATAACGTGGTCAAACACAGGCAATGGGTGAGGCCATCAGCAAACAGGTATAAACGAGGCAAGGCAAGAATCGAGAACGAGAAACCAGAAAGAAGATCAAAGAACACGAATCAAAATGAGGAACAGGGTACAAATGCTTGGTACGGTGATAACACTCAATACTTCGTAAAGAGGGAAAGCCTCGAAAGTCCTGTTAAACTGTGGTGTGATTGAGAGATTAGATGCAGGTGTGCGTGATTAGAATGAAGGAGAGTGTTCTGGGAATTGTAGTCCATGGCAGCCAGGTTTGTAGGCCGCAGTGCAGGATGGGGAATGTTTTCACTGGTTTGCTGTGACATGACACTTTGAGTTTTCTTCATACTATCTCTATACGCATTGAATGAGAGGATGTATATGACCACGGTTATGTTTTTTTAAGTCCATTTGTAGAAGTTGTGAGTGGGGAACTAAAGAAACACGCCATAAGAATTGAGCCAAAGAAATCATTTGAGCCGTTTGGATTTGTCGCTTTACCACATCACACCTAATCTGCATCGAATTGGAATATTCGAATTGGACTCGCAGCTACGTAGAAAAATGAATGATCGCCCGCCTCGTCATCTCAGCGTTACTGAGATTGTTACCTGCGACGTGATGAAAGCCATGATGCGGCACAGTGACACAGGTTTCTGTTTCCACTACATCAATCTCCATGTCTGAATTCACAAGGGACTTGCATAAATCTGACAAGCTGATGACTTGAATCAGAGCAGGGAACGCAGTACCATGCACTCGAGAGTGATGAACTTCATTTTAAATAAGAATGAGTTATGCGCTCGGTGGGTTTCTCCCTGTGAGAACACAGCTCCTTCAGAGCACCACTTCCTCGTTCACACTACTAATTGCCCTCGTCCATCACGTCCCCACGGCGTCTCAGACCCGCAACTGCTAAACGATGACAATCTGCACTGGAAATGAAGACATACGACCGAACTTTGACTGGCACTGTTATTTCAGCAGCTACTCGGCTCTGTGTGAACTCCACTACCGCATCGGAGCATGGACGGCTCCGGCACTCGATAAAGAGCACTTAAAAGGTGACTGTGTTTGCATTAGCACAATCCTTTCTCATTATGTGCTACGGTAGGTTGTTTCTTTCTTTTCTTTTAGCATTTCTATGGCAATTTACAAATGGAAAGGTTGGGGACGTCAATGAAGAGTAATTAGAAAGTGAAGATTTGCCATCACTCCAATCAAGTATGCAAATACTGAGCTTGATACGAACAACCGGAAAACATTTTCAGGCTGTGATTGGATGTGACATTTAGGCACCTGCTGGGGTTTATACAGTACAAAAAAAAACCAAACCAGTGAATTCATCATATCAGAGAAAGAGTATATGGAACAACTCAAGCAAGAATTTCTCGATAATTCCTCTTATAAAACCACTCGGCATTAAATATAAAAAAATCACTCGTTCCAGACACCATGTTGAGCCTTTTTTTTTATTCTTTTTTGCAGCAATGCTTGATCAATCATTAAATAAAAAAAAAATGAATACAATATTTACAGTCAAGTATTTTTACACCCATATGCACATGTAAGAAAACAGACAAACACCACTGTAGAAACAGTTTCAGTCCTTGGGAGGAGTCTGTGCAATAAAAAGGCACCTTTGACCCTGTTGTTTTGCCGCTGCGTGATGTACCTGCTCTCTGCACGTGCCTTCGCCTGCCGTCTCTGATATCCATCAGCTAGAGCCGGTACAAGGTCTGATTTGTGCTCACCTTTTCTGTGACAAACGCTAATTGCTTTTAGTGATATTTAGTGATTTTCTTTTTAAACGACATCGTCCAATCTTCTTTTCCCAGTACTCACCAAAAGGTATCAAATGGTTTCCATTTCCTATACAAAATAAGAACAAGTTGTAAGAGTCTTGTGCACAAAATAATATCATATACATGTTCAAAATCTATTGCTAAGGATTTACAGACACGTCCAAAGGTTGAACCATCGCTGAGCTTTTAAGAGGCAATGCTGAGGATCAGTCTAAGGTGGTGAAGGCTTAAGAGACAGAGAGTTGGAGCATAAGGCAAAGAGGGGCTACTCCCACCCCACTTTCTTATTTTGTTAAATAAGAAAGCAGCAGCAGCAGCACAAAGCCCAGGTTCGTGCACAGATGATTGTAGATGCCTATAGTCAGGCATTGACATCCTCCCAAATGCAGAAAACAGTGCCGTGTTGACTATGTACAGTTCATTTCTGCGTCACGTTCAGGCCATGCAAAAACATATGAACTCCAGAGGAAAAAAAGAAAACAAAGATTTAGTTACACCGTATTGTGATGGTTGTGTTTGTGTTGAGCACCAAAAAAAAAAAAGCTGCACGACTAGGTGAGCGGTTGCAAATTCAGGAGCCGGTTTTCATCACACACTGGCCGATCAGTTTCCTGTATTGCGGTCATATTCATGGCGTGAAGTGCAGGCCATTAAATCCACATTTCATTCAACGCGCACTAAGAGGTTATATCCCTCCATTTCACAGTCGTTGAGCACTAGCCAAATAAAGCTTCCTTCACATTCCAGTCAACGTTCAACAACGAAACGATATGAAAAGGATAAAGCAGTTTCAAAAGAAAAAAAAAAAAAAAACTCTGAAATGCCTTCATTTCTAAAATGAAATGAATAAAGCCAGACATCCAGTCTCTTCAGCTCACTAATGAGGGGGCATTCTTTGAAAAAGGATTCGTTTTCAAGGGAGGGTGGGTAGGGGGGTTATTTACTGTAGATGACTCATTAGTTTAACAACAGCATTAAAGAAAGGGGAAATGCTGGATGAACAAAAACAAGCACATAATATGTACCGCAATGATCACAGTTCAAAGGCTTTGGCAAGAACTTTAGTGATCTGTCGCAGTGCTCCAAATCACTCTTTTTACTACAAATACTACACGTTTTCACAGGGTTCCATGACTATTATATAAAGATCACATTTATTTGGACCAAAAAAAACGATGAGAGATAGGTAGACAAAGTAAATAGTTTTGTTGGGCGTGTTTGCGATGTGGACGGGGTAAAAAGTGATTCCGATTTCCACAAACTTTGGAGAATTTCTAGCTCAAAAGATGATGATGGTTTGGGAGAGTGTGCCAAAACTTTTTGCATTGTACACTGTTCAGAAGACCGTTCAGATCTTCCTTCTTTCTGTGTCTAGAATGAATTGGATAAACTTCAGACATTTCTACTGGCTGGTGATGCGTTATTATGTGAGGAATAAAACACTTGGTGGTGTGCAGTAATAGGAAAAAGAATCAACAGTTGATTTTCCGATAACGGCATGTCCTGAAATGTTTTACTCCTCTTAGAACACTTAGAACCATTTTTTTATTCCTTAACTAATGACACGTACTGTTTATTTATTATGTTTAACGTTGCGTAACTCCCACATTAGTTCCCGTTCTCATGTGTGTTTTAACAGGTATCCATCGCTAGTCTCTTTTTCTCTCTCTCTCTCTCGAAGTTCACGAAAGAAAATTTTAAAAAATGCAGCTTCTCTAATTGCAAAGTCCTCCATCCTTGAAGACTTTGTGTAAGCTTTATCTCTGATTGTTACAAAGCACCGACACTGGAGACTCCTTCCTTTTGAGCACATTAATATAAACCTTTCAGCTGGAACTACCTTCACAGCTTCTGTTCTAGATAATGAATCAACCAATCCGAATCGAGAATTCAACAATGCTGTGGTATGAACATCTAATATAATCTCTTGCTAAACATGAACAGCAGCATCACATTTTTATAAGAAGACAATGGTATTCACATCATAGCATGATGGCATCATTAAGACAAAATCCTCCATTCCTTGCTTGAACATTATCATATTAAATATACAAAGAAACTGGGGGGGGGGGTGGGGGGGGTGGGGGGGGGGGGGGGACGACACAGTTTTAATGGGACACCGGCTCCTTAAACACAGCTCGATGTGCCATCATCTGTGCTGCAGGGCTTTTAGCACAGCACACCCATCCCTCACAGCTGGAAATCAGAGCTCGGGTCTGACAGCCGAGCACCCTCCGACAGCTGCTACAACAGATATAGATGCGCCAGGGGCCGCCCAGAAAAAAAGATTAGGGTGATAAATATGTTTCATTAAAAAAGACAGTAAATCTGGGGGCTGGAAGAAGAGTGCAGCCCTGGAAGATGATGATTGATGCTCTAAAAATACTCCGTGCATACCAGTGTTGTGCCAAGATGAAACCTGCCATCGCCCACATACCCCCATCAGGCGTGTCGGCTCCTCTGGCACCGACGGGCCAGTTTCCCGTTTCGTTTTTTTTTTTGTTTTTTTGTTTTTCAAAAGGTGAGCAGAAAAAAACACAGCTCTGAAGCCGACCTACTTCTCAACACTGCTCTCTGCATATTTTAAAGAGATGCAGTGGAAAAAGGAAATTGGGATGGATCCTAGGAGATAATTCCAGATGTAGTCACAACTTGTGTCTGGCCCAAAGGGCTTTCAGAACTATTTGATGTTCTGCCAGTGTTTGGTTTATGCGTTATATTTCATGGGTCCTGGGGGGGAAAAAATAGGTCTGTGGGATTTACATGTAAAATAAATTCCATTCAGTACGACTTATTTTATCAACATCATCCAAGTGTTCAAATATTATACTCATTGTGTGAATGTGTATAATAATATTCCGTCTATACGAGCTCAATAATAACGGTGATGATATTGGGGCATGATTTCCACCTGGACCCCCAGGCTATTCATCAAAGACCCCTGTGAAAAATTATTTAAGAAAAATTCCCCGCGAGACTTTGCATTGGGATGCAATGAGATCAATTTCACTTGCTCTGTGAACTAACCGACCCATGCGCATAAAATCTAACATTGCTAATTCCTAACCTATTAACTATTACATGTAATCCCCTAATACTGCACTTCCTTACCAATGAGCTAAACAAAATGCTCACCGTGTTATAGAGCTTTAGATCCATGAACTACAAAGCTGCGTAATATTTTCACAAATATGGTGGTTGACGATAATGACTTCTGTTAGATTACGCTCTGTTAACCACTGATGCACCGTGGTTAGCCTAGCCACCGTTTCCAGCATTAAAAACAGTCCAAACTCACTCAGTTGGTTCAGACCAAACTGAACTGATTACGCACTGACTCTCAGCAGGAGAGTAGGTCCTTCTAAACTCACTAAAGGAAAGAGTCATTCTGCCTGCTTAAGCACTAGAGCCTTCATTAGAGCAAACTGTCGGTTTTATTGCACACTCTGGGCCGCTGCTGGCCCGAGCTTATTGAAGCCAGTCTCCGAAAGTGTCCGCTCAGCAGAGTGTGGATAAGGGGCTTGCGGAGCTCAGAGAGCACTATATTCACAGGCCAGTAATAAGAAGATGAGGAAATAGACCTAAAGCCCGAAACGCAAACAACTGACAGGGCTTGGGACCCCAAAACACATTTAAACCTGAGGTAGAACATGGAAACGTCACAGCACAGGAGGAAACACTTGTTCGAAAAGGAGAGGAAGCTGTACAAAGTTTTGTTGAGCGTGTTCAAGATGATGAGGGATTGAGAAGACACCGAGTATGTATTAGATTTTGTAAAAAGTCTTAAGTAGACACCTCAGAGGAAGGCGACGGTGTGTGTGGTGAGTGTGCCAGCACTATTACACAGTCACGTCTTGGAACAAGCTCCGTCCGTATCCAGACTCTCCAGAGAACCTCCGCCAGATGGTAACAGAAGAATCAATCTCCTTCTTGCTTCCGGTAGAACGCTTGCTATGATAAAGTCTGATATTCAGTCAATCAAAAAAGAGAAACATTTGGGTCTCCAGGGGGTAAAACTGAAATGTGCTTTTCCCCACCATTTGGCTCAGAAGTGATTTCCCAAGGCCTCCATATTGGCCTGTTTTTATCCTTGAAATAATAAATAAACAAAAGTGGACAGCAGCTACTATCTAAAGTGACACTTTTTTTCTTCAAAAAAACGAATTGGCACAGAAGGACACTTTCTGTAAATGGATGTGCACGGAGTAGACCCACGCTCATCTCATTATTTGGTGTGCAGTCGAAAATACCAACATGGTGGCACCTTAGATTCACTATTGCCTTCATCGTCTCATGAAGGTTCTTCCATTACGAGACCTTCATGTGGCACCGGAGCTCCAGACTGTGACCTCTGACCTCTGACCTCTGAGGACAAGCACACCTTGTCACCTTGCGGTCAGCAGCCCAACAAAAGGAACGTAGACCATCGATAAAAGTCGTCAAGCCGTCACCTCTTCTTTGCGATCCTCAGGTTCCAGATCTTCACAGTCCTGTCACTGTGGGAAGAGAGGCAGAGCGATAAAAAGTGTGAGAGAACAGAAAATAGGAACAAGAGCAGAATGAATCTCGAAACAGGCTGACAGGAACTCCTCCGCAGATGAGATGTGGTAGACATCAAAACTGGAGAGTTATCGCAAAAAAAAAAAAAGAAAACGTCAAACCGTACTCTGGCACGCTTATTCTAGAGGAAAGATTTAACCCTGACTGTGTGGGCTCTTATATAACGCACACTTCCTCAAAGGAAGGGAATCCTCAAAGGACTGTACAGTAAGTTATAGCAGCATTCTCCTGCACGACAACTGGATGGCTATTTAAAATTTGTACTTTGCGCTTGTGAATTTGGTGGAATATAAAGTGACTCATTTAAGTACAAGTATATTATAGCAGTGAATCAGAAGAATCAGGTACTAACGATTCAACGAGGCGTGAGACAGACAACAGCTCTCAGTGGTAGAGTTTGGAAAAGGACACAATTAAGAGGATTTATGCCCTCGGGTTAGACTCAATTAGAACTGCAACAGAGTTTTGTGCTTCGGAAGAAGTATCCTGTTAAACGCAGTGAGAGCTAAAGCTGAGCTTGTCATCCAATTTAAAGGCCAGAGTTTTTTTTTTAAGAAACAGTGAGGATCACACAGAGAGAGAGAGAGAGAGAGAGAGAGAGAGAGAACACATAAGTCTGGGAACGGAGAAGAGAGAGCAAGAGAGTGCAAGAGGAATAAGAGAAAGAGAAGAGACAGAAATAAAGTAAGTAAGTAAGTAAGTAAGTAAGTAAGTAAGAAAGAAAGTAAGTAAGTATGTGTGAAAGGCAGTACCAGAGAGCAGAGGCAGAGGGTGTTAGTGGAGCTCAGGGAAGGCTGGTGGCTCGGCCCTTGATGGCCAGAACACGACGGGGCAGGCAGGGAGTGAGACCCGGAATATAACTCCACAACTTCACCCGACAATCGCTGCTCACACACCACAACACGGCCACACACAGAAAGAGAGAGAGAGAGAGAGAGAGAGAGAGAGAGAGAGAGAGAGAGAGAGAGAAAGAATAGAAGAAAAACAATGGAAGAAGAGAAAGACACAGAAAAAGATAAAGATGATAGACAGAAAGAAACACAGAGAAAAAAGAGCAATAAAGACAGTGAGGGACAAAGAAAAAGAAAGAAAGAGAGAAAATGGGAGAAGGAAAGAGAAACAGTGAGTAAAAGGGGGGGAACGAGGGAGAGAGATAAATGGGAGATAGAAAGAAGTGAAAATGTGAGTGAAAAGAGAGAGAGAATGAGAGAGAGAGAGAGAGAAAGAAAAAGGAAGAGAACAATAGGGGACACAAAAAAGATGAATCGACAGAAAGCAAGAAAGGAAGAAAGAAAATGGAGAGAGACAGAGATAAGCAAAAAGGAATGGGGAAAAGAGTGGATAGAACAAGAGAGAAATCGAGAGAGAAACAAAAAAGGAAGGGAACAAGAGGGGACAGAAAAAAATGAAAAAAATGAGAGAAATAGAAAAAAGAACGCAACATAGCAAGAAAGAAAAGAAAGAAAGAAAGAAAGTTAGTAGCAGGTTAGTGAAGGTGTGGAAGTCACTTGTGTGATGCTTGTTGAGAAAAAGGTTTCACGTCTTCTTATATATAACTCAATATGGCAGTCGATGCCAGAGAAATGATGCAGCAGTAATATTTATAGGTTAATTATTAAGCAGGCAGCTGTCAGGAACACAATATAAAAAATAATAATAAAAACACAGGTGATCTGAGACAGAGAGAAGAACCTCCATTTCTACTCAGAACCACAAGGTGCTCAAGGAGACGCTCTTTTCAGCTTTTATTACATTATTAACTCCCCACAAAGAATAATACATCAGCACACAAGCTGTTAAAACGGCAGGTTTTCCGTCCCTTGTGTACTCTCTCTCTCTCTCACTCACTCTCGCGCGCTCTCTCACTCTCTCTCTCTCTCTCTCCCTCTGTCTCCTCCACCAACAGAGCTTGTTTTTCTCTCTACATGTCCATTTCCAAGCACGAACCCTAGATTTCAGTTTGTACCTGGAGGCGGTAAAGATCTGCTTGGAGTTGGTGCAGATGGCATTGATTGGACTGTCATGACCCTTGATTTCGCCGATGGGTGTAAAATTGTCCACGTTCCAGACCTTCAGCATGCCCGCCCTGCAGGCACTCAGCAGCATGGGTCGCCCGGGCACATAGGCTAGCGCACACACCCAGTCCTTATGGGCGTTTGGGATTTGCTGTGAAAAAACACAACACAAATCACAGCTGAGTCAATGTGTCTGCTTTTAAGGTAGCTTTTTAATACAATTTAATATGAAGTGTAAAACGGTGTATACTAATGAGCATATAAAAAAAAAAAAACAAACAAAAAAAGAAAAGTGTCATAATTATGAAGCAGTTTTAGGTTTCATAGCCAATAAGTACAAGTAATTCATTTGAAAGCGTACACAGTGCTCATCAACAACACCTGTGATTGCGCGCACCGGGCACGAGCTGAACCGCTAACAGGAACGGCTGAAATATGTTTTTTCAATTACCCCTGGACAATATTGTGCTCGTAATTACCTCGCAATATATGAAGCTGCCATACTCTGCGGTCTATACAGAGATATAGAACATTTCCCAGTACAAACATTCCCTTTTATGTTTGCAAATTGTGTTTCATTTATAGACTGGTCCCTGTACAAAAGGTATGAAGCTTCTAATATTGAACAATATTAACCTAGGCCTGACTTTCCCGCTCCTAATGCGTTTAATTACCCAATAATAAAAGGAGAGAAAAGCACTCATAAATACCCAAAGCTTAAAGCACTTTAGCTCTGAAAATGAACCCAGATAGAGACAGGAGCAAGAGACAGATGAGTGAACAATGTTTACTGCATCAAAGATCTCAAACTCTTCAGAATACCACAGAATAAGCACTGTCGGTGAAATTAAAAACCAAATGCAGCCTCATGGAATAAAGTGTCTTTCTGATAGTGGAGTCATGAACAGTGACGTTTATCGATTCAAGAGAGGCCTGTAGGTTCTTTGATGTTGTCCTTGGCTCTTTTGTGACTTGCTGGATGAGTAGTTGCTGTGCTCTTGGAGGAATTTTGGAAGGTCAGACACTTCTGGGAAGGTTCACTACTGTGCTGAGTTTTTCCATTTGGAGATAATGGCTCTCACTGTGGTTCTTTGGAGTCCCAGAGCCTTTGAAATCGCTTTGTAACTCTTCCCAGACTGATGTATTTCAATCACTTTCCTCATCATTTCTGGAATTTCTTTCAGTTTTGGCATAGTGTGTTACTGGGTAAGACCTTTTAACCAACTTCAAAGCTCTATTTAAGTGTTGATTTGAGTGAACAGGGTTTGCAGTAATCAGGTTGTGTCTAGTCCAGCTGAACCCCATTATGAATGCAGTTTCATAGATTTGGGGAATTAGTAAGTACGGGGCAAATACATTTTCACACAGACCCAGTTGGTATTGGATAGTTTTTTGCTTCAAATAAATAACATTATCATTCAAAAACTGTATTTTGTGTTTACTCAGGTTGCCTTTTGAAACAATTTAGTACGAGATATACACAAAAACAGAAGACTATACTCAGGATATAATCAGGATAAACTTTTTCACAGCACTGTATATGAAAATAATCAGTGACTAGTTGGTGTGATGATGCCCAATGCAAGTAAGTAATATTGTGATAAACCTTATATTATGTGGCGCATCCACAATGCAAGCTCCTGTGAATTAGCTGTTAACACAGGAATAAAAATGTGTATTAATATAAACTTGCGATTTGAATTAAAGCCAGAGCTGCTATTATAGAAAATTTACAGCTTCTGACTAATCAGCACTGTGGTAGAAGAACCCATAAAAAAAAAACATTAAAACTAAGCTAAAAATAAGATACAGCTGTTAACCTTGTAATAAACATCTGCTGAAAATGCACAAATGCGTCTGAGTTGCTCACAGGTATGTGGCTCAGTTTTGACAATATGATCGTCCCTATGTCAAGCAATTAGTTCTGCTCTTTTCCCAGAAAAGCAAGGAACATCTACACTGAGTGGGTGATTGCTTCAAAGTTTAAGAAACCATTAAAGCCCTGTCAGGAAGAAATCTCACAGCTGTTAGAGTGCCGTTTCTGTCACTACAAGTGGAAAATACTGTAAAGCAATTTCTACTCCGATTGACAATGTACTAATTGGCCCAATATTAGCTTTATCAGGTACTGAATTCAATTTAGCCCCTGTCAAATGTAGAAGCTGCGAGGCACATGCAATTACCATCAAGCCATCTTACTCATGCTATGGACTGCAGGGCTAAACAGTGCATTTAATATTCTCTTGCAGGAACAAGGGTTGGTTGTGGTTTTTTTCTCCATTTTGACCTTGGCATTTAATCATGACCATCAGACAAGACAAGTAAAAATGAAAGTATGCATTATCAAACAGAAATATAAATTTTCCACTGTAAAATCACCGAAAGGACTCTTATGTACTCGAGAGGTTCCCGTCCCTATTCTTCTTGCTATTCTTCTTGTATCAAATGACTAACAGAACAGTACAGGTTAGAACAAAGTGTGCTCTAAACATTTTGACATTTTAAAAGAACAATGCCTCAAAAAGCATTAAAATCGCTCCCATACCTGAATCAGTTCCTGTTGCTCCAGATCCCACTTCTTGATGCCGTTGTCACGGGAGCCGCTGAACAGCACGTCGCCGTGCACGGCCAGACACTCGATGCCGTCGTAGTGAGGCGGCTCAAAGTTGTGAGCGGGACCGATGTTCCCCTGCATGCCTTCCGCGACATCAAACACCTGTAAAAAGGTCACGACAGCACAAAGATCATCGGCCTTCTCATTTCTCGAGACTGTAGACAACAAACAAACGCAGAGCGAATGAGTCGCATGAGTACCTTCACATAGTGATCCTTAGAGCCGGTGATGACCTGGTCTTTGCCTCCACCGGAGTAGCCCACTGTTAGACACATGACTGAGCCGATGTGGCCTGTCAGCTTCCCCGAGGCCTGCATTCTACACGACATAAACACGTACACTTTAGAAAACTCTACGAAAACGTATACGCCTTAAGTAGAGTTTACAACTTGAGTTCGAATGCATGCCAAATATTTTAATGGCTAATAAGCATGCATGAGTATAGTGGCTAATTAGGGTTGCACAATTAATACAACTTTTAATGAGATCATGACTTTTTCTTTCTTTAATGAATTAAAAATTCATTCGAAGCTCATTTGAAAACTCATTATTAACATTGTTCAGGCTTTCTATTTAGTTGCATATGACAATTTATTATTTGTATTTTTTTAAGCCCAATATTTGTTCATATTGAGCATTTAATTGAAATAAATAAGATTTACTGTCATTTTATTTTGATTTAAATTTTAATAAGGCTGTTTTGTTTTAATTTACTTTAAAAATAAGATGCGAATAAACTGATATGTTCCTAAATTGCAAGCCGTAAAAAGCTAAATAAGTGGTCCATCATTTCTGTCACTAACCTACAACCCCCACACAAAATACAGTCTTTTTATGTGGCAATTATTACAACACAAAAATAAAAATAAAAGACAAAAAACAAAATCACTGGTTCAGGTACTTGTAATGCCTCATGCTAACATGAACTCGGTGAGAAAATGTGAAAAAGATAAACCACATCTGGCAATATGCTGATGCAGAGAGCAGTACCATGTTGGTGTGAAGGATAGAAGAGTGTATCAGGTATAAAAAAATATATATATATGATTTTTTTTTTAAATCTTGAGAGCAGGTGGTTTTTACTCTCAAGCAAGTCGTCGAAGGTTGCCAGATACAAAGCCATGGATATTTTCAAACATGGAGCCCAAAAATATCCAAGTGGATGCACAGTTGTAAACTCTGGCAGTTATAACCTTCACAAAGTTTTGATTTTTAACCAACACCAGAACACGAGCTGCTGCAGTAGGGTTACATGCTGAAATACTGAGCTGACATTTAGTAAAACTGACATTTAGTCAAATTCACATTCATTAAAACTGACATTCAGTAAAGCTTGCTGTATGTTTCATATTTCATTATTTCTCTATTACGTGTGTTAAACACGTGGACGAACGTTTGAAAGGTGGATTGTGCCGTGATAAATACACGTTTCCCTTCTCCTAGTGGTTAACCCAATATTCATTCATCAACTCTTACGCATATGTGAATATTAAAATTATCCATTAGGCGCGTCCTGACTATGCAGCTGTTACAGCAAACCAGCATAACGTCTAAGAACCTAAGAAAGTTCGAAACAGTAATGTATAGCATCTGGAATGCTAACAAAGCTAAGAGTATATGAATTTATGCTAGTTGAGGTCACTATAAATGAGTTCATGCTAGCGGGTTCTCACATAATTGGATGACCAGGATGACCAGGTTGAGCTGAGAGTTGTGTACCTGTTGAGGTCCCAGGTTCGGACTGTGTTCCCTGCCGCAGCGTAGAGCACGGAGCCGGATGGGTTTAGGGCGATCTGATTGATCTGGTATTCTCCCTGGGTTGTGGTGATTGTGCGGGTGGTGGTGCCAGCACAGGCATCTCCTGACACCACCTGACCTGAGGACCTAGAATCAAGAAGGTGCAAAAGCAAACAAAGATTAAAAATGCATAGTAAAAAAAATAAATTAATAAAGTATTATTAGATAGCAGTTGTATATCTGAAAGCTGATTTATACAGTACTTCTACAAACACGTATCTGCAAGAACACCAGGGCATAAAGTGAATTCATACTTGTGTATACCATAAGCATGACCACTGGGGGCAGTGTCACGAAAAAGAAAAAGGCAAGAAACAGAAAACAGTCTCAAAAGCCAAAAATAAAGCAGGGTTCCATGTATCACAGTAGGAATAAAACAAAAGACAACATGAGCGTAACTTTGTTTTGTAAATTGCTTCGGGGGAGGGGGAAAAAAACGAAACCTTGAGTGATCAATTATAAACAAAGTGCATTCTCACTGAGTGCATTTCTGAAGTGTTTTCACTCATCTGTATTCAGCAGTATCAAGAGGCTCGTGTATCAAAGCATCTCAGTTTAATTTGCCTTTAAATCTACAATTCAATCATGGAATGGCGGACGCTTTCGATTGTTTTATTGAGATGTAATGGTTTACATCACAAACTGTATATTGGGTAGGTTGGGAGGATATTAGAAGAAAAAAAAAAAGTAAATGGTGCAATTCCTGCAGGATTAAATTGCCTATTATAATGAGCTACAGTTGGTATAAGGCCGCACAATTTAGATTCACACACACCATAGTACCATCCATTCATCCATTTTATACACTGCTTATGCTACACAGGTTCACAGGATACACAAAGCGGGGGACCACAATTGCACACACATTCACACACTACGGACAATTTAAACATGCCAATCAGCCTATGTCCTGGGCTGGGGGAGGAAACTGGAGTGCCCGGAGGAAACCCCCGAAATACGGGGAGAACATGCGAACCCCGTGCATACACCAACCCAGGTGCGAAGCAAACGTGCTAACGTGTGACACAAACATGGAACGCAGGTGAAAAACCTGATCTACTCGCTAATGCTGTTCATTTATATCCATCTCTTGCAAAAGCTGTACTGCATGCATTCTTGGGTTATATCGATAAATTTAGTAAACATATTGTTTACATTTATTCATTTAAAAGACGCTTTTATCCAAAGTGAATTACAAATGAGGAAATACAAGCAAAGCGATATATCAAGCGCAGAACAATACAAGTAGTGCTACCATACAAGATTTATAATTGAGTGCTAGAGAAGCAGAGTGCGCAGAGTAGAGGTGTAAGATTTATTTACTTATTTTTTTAATAATGTGGGGTTGGAATTTTAGGGGTTAGTTACGTGTTCACGGAAGAGGTGGGTCTTTAGCTGTTTTTTGAAGATAGTGGCAGATTCTGCGGTTTTGGAAAGCAACCTTGAGCCACACTGAGTAGGCACTACTAAGCATCGGTCATTAACCGAGCGCAGATTGCGTGAGGGAACATAAGCCTTCAGGAGAGCATTGAGGTAGGAGGGAGCTGTTCCAGACAAGGTCTTGTACGTGAGCAGCAAGGTCAAGATACGTGAGACGCGGGCGGCTACAGGAAGCCAGTGGAGGGAGATGAAGTGGGTGTGACATGGGTTCTCTTGGGCTGGTTGAAGACGAGGCGTGCTGCTGCATTCTGGATCACCCGAAGGGGTTTGATGGGTCTGGCTGGGAGGCCCGAGAGTAGTGGGTTGCAGTAGTCCCGTTTTGAGATAACAAGAGCCTGGACTAGTAGCTGTGTAGCCTGTTCGGTGAGATACGGTCTGATTTTCTTCATGTTGTACAGGATGAACCTACAGGATCGTGCAATTGTTGACCGTGCAATATTGCTATTGTAGTTGTTAAATGGAAAATAGTACGCAGTCACAGGAAGTTCAGATTGGGTAAGAGTTTACATTCAGGTAGAGGACATCAGAATAAATAAGCCAGCTTTTCGGGTTCTACTTGACAATTCCACTTTGACTGAAGTCTAAACATTAGGCTCGCAGCAAGACAGTTCTGTCCACAAGCTAGACTTGCTTCTGTAGCTTAACATGTTTGGGATAACCTGAGACCTATGAGATACTCACGTGAAGGTGCGCACACACTTGGCAGAGTCACGGATGTCCCACACTTTGATGTAGGACGTGGAGACAGTAAAGACCAGGCCGGAGCTGCTACAGTATTTGACAGACACCACGTTGTTGGGGTGTCCCCTCAGTGTCACGATCTCCTGCCCAGTCACCAGGTTCCACATCTTACACGTGCGGTCTGAGAATAGGTTAAAAATACAGCATTATAATGATAATGAGTCTTTATTGATCACGTATACATTATAGCACAGTGAAATTCTTTTATGTTAAATCATATTATGCTGTATTACATGTTACAACATGTGAATGTTGTGCTTGCGTCCTTCTTTAGGAGCACAACCTGTTATTTCTATCTAAATTGTTTATGTTTCTAAATCAACACTTATCATCTTTTATGCTCATTTGGACAGGCATGCTTAACTGAATAGCCCTAACAGACCCACAGCCAATGAATCGTGCTAATGCAGCCCTCTATGACTCCGTAATCCATATGGTTTATGAGCTAACAAGCAGTATGTGCCATCAGGCCTTATTATGACAATGTGCTCCACTAATGCTGCCGGATCCATTTCACAGCCCGTGACAGGGGGAAATGTATTTTGTCCCCCTTTCCCTAAGGCAGCGACTTCCAGTTTACTGGAGAATGGAATATTGAATCTTTCATGGGATAATGAATATGTAGAGACTGGCCTAACTATGGCACTAAATTAAAATCGATGAAAAATCATCAAAAACTGCTTTAAAAGTCAGACTGTTCCTTTGGATAGATGGTTCTTTTTTGCTCTATGGTTCACAGGCTCTTCTTCCATAGCTGATCTGTGCCTCAGAGGCTTCGTGCATAATATGAGGCTGCCGAGAAGTTCAATAAGGCATGCGTAGTGTGGCTCTAAAGCACACAGAGAATGCCAACCAAACTGATTATTGTTCTGTGTGCAAGTTTATTCTTGGGTCATGTACTCTAGTATAAAAAAAGAGGTGTGTGTGTGTGTGTGTGTGTGTGTGTGTGTGTGTGTGTGTGTGTGTGTGTGTGTGTGTGTGTGTGTGTGTGTGTGTGTGTGTGTGTGTGTACCTTTGGATCCAGTAAAAAGCAGCTCGTCGGTAGCGTCAAGGCAGAGCACAGGCTTGGAGTGTCCCTCAGCCACGGCCACACACTGCAGAGGAGCCGTTCTGCCCCCCTTCAGCCCTGCCATGGGACTGATCACACCCCTGCACCGAGATACACACATTCAAAACTGCGCTAACAGGGAGTACGCGCATACAAGAAGTGTGTTTGCCAAATGAACCTTGACTGATTTTGTTTTTGTTTCAAGACATTACAAAGTCTAGCAGCTCTCTCTCCCCCAAAGCGCCGCTGTTCCCCGCCTCCTCTTCCATACCTCCATGCTCCATTCTCCTCAGTCTCTCACCCGAGTTCATTATCAATATTGCGCTCCTTAATCTGCTTCATCAAACCCCAGCTGGGCTTTGTGTGACAGACAGAAATCGACCAAAACAATGGAAGCGCTTTCATATCCGAGGCAGGTGCTAATTAAGGCCCGCTGAGCTGTTTCTCTAAGCAACGTGAATGCGATCAGAGGAACTGAAGAAAGCAAGTGTAGAAACTAGAGCTGAACTGATATTTGAGGTTTCCCAAAATTAAACTTGTGCAGGTTTCTTTATTATTGCCAAGGATGTCTGGGCCAGTGGCTAGAGTTCATCTGTAGCTATGCACATTTAGTCTTAAGTGAAATAAGAATTGAAAGACACCAGGGATCATGACTGATGAAAGAGCATCTATAAGATGGAAGAATGCTAGTTTTAGATATCATAAATGATTGTTTATTTCTATTTATATATTGTATAAAGAATTTTAAAAAAGAGAGAAAGTGTGTACCAGGGGCATGAGCAGGAATTCATTACTGTGGGGAAGAGGAAATATATGAAAAACAAAACCCACCACGTGATCAGACTTTTGAGTGGATTTCATACAGTAGTAGAAGGTGGGATGGCATAAAACCTCTGGAATCCATATAAATAACAATGCACAGATCTTCTGTACTTTTCTTTTGAAGTGGCTAGTAGCTTTCAAACAGAAATGGGGGAAATGCATGATTGGTTAATTGGTTAATTATCTCATCATAGCATAAGGGGGCGTGTTCATTTGATGTCCAGGCGATTAAATATGAAATCATAAAGATGACTTTTTACACCGACCTTTCAAGTTTCAATATAGAGCGATTACTGCGCTACGCTTTTCTGCTCAAATGCTTTTGTTCTCCTTAAATAACAACTAGGGGAAATACGACCATGTGAAGACAAATAGGATACTTTAACAGGCTTGCTTATTTATTTATATCCCCATAAAATATTTGCTGGAGACAGTCACTGCCCTTTCTTATTCACAGACTGAACTTTAGCAAGATGCCCTCCAATTAGACATCACAGCCATCACACCACCTCTCTGGCAGCTCTAGACATTTCGGACCTGCCGAGCCTCCAACACTCACGTCCAACTGGCTTCACAGTGGCTTGGCTCGAGTTGCAGGTCCGAAACGATTAGAAGTGAGGCAGCCAGACAAGAGGCAGTGAGGGTTACTTGCCTCCATCTTGAGGAACGTGACCCATGATGTCGGTGCCTCATGCTCTGTGGCAGGAATGACAGAATTAGCATGACATCTGCCACGCTCGCTTGCATCAAAATATGGGCAGAACAAGAGGCACGACACTACCGGCAGCGGATCTTCGAATAGCACAGAGTTTCTGATTTAGCTATAACCCAAAACTTCACATCTGTCTTAAAATGATCGGAGGGCGCACTATGAAAGGATGTGATTCTCCGTGACAGCTGGCACTCTGTGTTTCTGTGTGGAGTTCTGACGAACTTAAGCCAGAGGCCAAACGAAAGGCTCCGCCACGGAGAGCAATTGCTCAATACATTCAGTGTTTAGAATCACAACAGAGAGGTCACTGTCTCCGTAAATGGCCAGTGAGAAATCTTTTATTGAGTCCTAGAGGGATAACACCAACAACAGAGTGGGTCGTTTTCACATTTCTGTTGCATTGCTGTGTGCTGTTCTTCGATTCACGTGCCGAGAAACATCTGTGGTTTCTCGTAGCAGAAGGAAGAATTATTTCCCACTCCAAGCTAGGAGAAAAGTAAAAAAGAAGCAAAACCAAAAAGAAAGCACCAATCGTCAACAAACTTACTAATAGTTTAGTTTTGTTGTCAAACCTTTTCTTGGTCCGAAAGCTTCGCATCTCGCCTCCTAGAGTTTTCTGAGCCAATTAGCCCACATACTTTTATGGAACCCATGAGCAACCTGGCAGAGCTTAACAGTCCTTCTCTCCACTCTGCAAGATAACGAGGATCTCCTCTTGAGGCTGGCAGCATTCCCGGCGTGTCTGGCCTCGGGCCATTCTCTGTCTCTGGGAAGCCGTCCGAGTGAGACGAAACGGAGCGAGAGATTCAGCACGGGAAAAAAATTGGTCTCCAGTGAGTGAGCGTAAAGGCTTAGCTGCTCTGTGTTCCTAATAATGGCCGAGCCGCCATTCAGGGTATGTTGGACAGAGGTGACAGGAGGAGAGCTGATTAAAGAGGAAACCAGGACATGGCGGCTGAGGGAGGAGTCTGCGGAACTTTTGTGGCAACTAGGGTGGCAAAGAATTACCTGATGTGGATCATACACTCACTGGCCACACATTCTTACAATGAACCAATCAGCCAATCATGTGGCAGCAGCACAATGCATACAATTATGCAGATACTCTACAGGTCAAGAGCTTCAGTTAATGTTTAAATCCAGGTGATGTTTTTACAATCCTCAACTGTCCAGTTTCTGCATACACTGTAGCCTCAGATCTGTTCTTGGCCGTCAGGACTGGAACTGGAACATGAGGCCCACCTGAAGGTTCGACATGTTGAGAGATGCTTTTATGCTCACCACGGTTGTAAAGAGTGGTTATTGGAGTTACTGTAACCTTCCTGAACCAGCTGGAACCAGTCTGGCCATTCTTCTTGCTCTCTTTCTCATCAACAAGGCATTTCCACCCACAGAACTGTTGCTCACTTTGACTGTGTTTTTTTTTTGGTTTTCGCACCATTCTGTGTAAACTCTAGAGAAAGGGTGTCCAATCTTATCCACACAGGGCCGGTGTGGGTGTGGGTGCAGGTTTTCATTCCAACCAAGCAGGAGCCACACCTGATTCCACCTGTTTAATCAGTTGATCTTGGCTTTCAATAGACTCAGGTGTGGCATCTGCTTGGTTGGAATGAAAACCTGCACACACTCCCACCGGCCCTTTCCGGATAAGATTGGACAACTCTGCTCTAGAGACTGTTGTGTGTGAAAGTCCCAAGAGACTTTCTAAAATACTTGACCCAAACAAAATGTCTGACACCACATTTCTTTCTCATTCTGATCATTGAACTTTAATCGAAGCTCATAATCTGTATCTGCATGATTTTATATATCGTGCTGCTGCCAATTGTTTGGCTGATTGTAACTGTAATTGTATGAATGAAAAGGGTACAGGTGTTCCTTTTAAAGTGGCTAGAGAGGGTATATGTTCAAAGCAATTGTCTGCATGGTCACTATGATGATAATGTCAAAGGCTAAATAAATTGAACAGTATGACCTCAGGAATACCCACTACAGTAGGTAACGGTATGTAAAGTGCTCAAACAGCCTATGTGATATTACATCATATGATTCCTGCTGGAGAGAGAATGCTGAAATAAGCATCTGTGTAAACACATGGTCTGACTTTTGTGTTGACTCGACAGCACAGCCACGTAGGATGGTAACGGCTGATAGGCTCATTTGACCCTGCAGGTCAGTAATGATAGTGAAGCGGAGTGTAATACAGTCATGCGGCGTCTTTTCAGCTCTTGCCGTTCGCCAAACCACACTCGCACGGTCACGCCCACAAAGCCCATGTGTAGTGCCATGCTGAGCAAACGTTCAGTGCTAAAATCCTCTCGAACACACACACACACTGCGTCAAAAAACTCCACATGCAAGCACTTTCGTCCTAAAATCTAATCCAGTAAAATAATATAGCAAACCCACAGCACATCAAAAAAGCCACAAAAAAAAAAAATCATTTTCTAAATCAAATCTTCATGCAGCACTTAAATCAATGCAGAGTGAGCTCGTGGTTATGAAACCATTCAGTTTAGGAATGAAACAGAAAACAGATGATTCTCCATTCTGTCTCAGCTGGCAGCAGGGAAGACAAGAGGATGGGGGATGTGATGAAGCAACATGTTTAGTGTATAACCAGAGGGAGGAGGGAATCATGGTGTGAATGAACCTTATCGGACTGACGCCGTAATGAGATTTGCTGCCGTTTGTAAAATCAAAAAAGAGGATTGCGAATCAGGTAAAAACGCACGCAGAGCTTTCTGCATCGTCAGTTTGAAAACAAACGGCTAGATTACAGTTGCTTTAGAGGAGGGAAGAACTGTAAAAGTAAAAAAAAAAAAAATGTTAAAGGGGGGGTTTATTCCATGCTCCCCACATTCCATCACAGTGCCATTAATTTCTAATGGGATAACGACAGAAGCAAGAAAAATGCAATCACAGTGTCACGATAATAGGGCTATGAAGGTGCTGAGAGATTGCACTGCAGGCTCTATTAGATAAGGTAAAGTCAATTATGTGGCACGCTAGAGCAGACTGCGGGCCTTAAAGAGCCAATTTATATCGCATCTCACCTGCAGAGACTAAAAGAAGCAGCATATTTGTGCAGCGAAAAATAATAAGATTATTTATTTAGAGTTAACAGCCTTAAATATGTCGCCAACTCGCATTACTGGACAAACAGTTTGAATAGGCACGGTGTTTATCAGCCACGAAAAAGTAACCTCGCTAACATGTCCTTACCTCTTACTAATGAATTTCAGATCAATAAGTCATAATCAAGTCAAAGTAATTGCCAATTGTACGTTATGTACTTTCATGAGGTAAACTGGAATCTGAAAGGTTCATGGACAGACTAACATCGGGTCCAACATTATAGTTGATAATAGAGTGGAAATATCAGTACTACTTGGGAAATTTAAATCACTTCATATACATGTCTCTTTTTTTTTGCACTCTGTCTCTCTCCATTAAAAAATACTTTTTTAATTAAAAAAAAAAAAGTTTCCCGAAATCAGAGCATAAGGTTCATTCAGTGCTGGGCTTCACAACAAACACAGAACAGAAATGGGGGGGAAAGGGAGGGGCCAGCAAAGTGAGGATTCAGCATGCTCAAACAGTGGCCACACCCTTTACACAAATGGTCCAAGACAGACCAATCAGGCAACAGGGGGGGAAAAAAAAGAAGACTCTTACCGCTTTTTCACCGGGGCTAGCAGAGGAGCTGGAGCTGGTGCTCGGCCAGAGGGTGGCACTCGCTCAGAACCGGCTCACATTTCCACTGACAAGCGAGCTGAACCCACTACGCCAGAACCCAGAACCCACTATCTTCTCATATACGCGCTTTTTTCTGATGCTACTTTTCATTTTGTCTTGAATTTCTCTCGTCAACCAGATGGCAAGGAGAGCGTTGGTCTCTTCTGTTGAACAGACATGTTTAACCTCAACGTTTTACCTCAACCTTTTAAAAATGGCGCCTTTCAAACTGCGCTCTGTAATGAAAGCTTGTTCGAGACCAGCAAGGTTTCAATTGAAATCGGGCACGGGCCCAGAGGTTGTTTTTTTTTTTGTGTGTGTGTGTGGAAAAGCAAAGCCCGGTTCGAGATTGGGCTCCAGCTCCGGCTCCAGCCCCGGTGGAAAAGTGCTAAATCAGACAGAGAAATCTACCTGAGGACCTCCGAGAGAGAGGAGTCGCTGTCATCAGACCTAAAGGGCAGAACAGCAGCAGGGTTAGGGGAGGGTGGGAGGATAGGAGTCAGTTACAGAGATGGGGAGAAGGGTTTTTTTTGTTTTGTTTTTTTTAAAGGAAAGAAAGAAAGCCTCTCAGAAAACAGGCAGCAGATAGGAGGAGGGGCAGGAGAAGAGAGGGAGGAGTTAACAGGAAAGAGTATGTAGAGTTGGTCAGGAAGGGTTAAAATGATATCCGACCGGACATCACAGGAAGTGGAAGTGGAGCCCACTCTTGGCTGCAATTTTTGAAAACATTTGCTCCGGCACTCCGAACTCCCACTGCAAACATTTATGAGCCTCACGGTGCTTTTGTTTTTTAATAAAACTCGGCAACGTTTTATTTCATAGCCCAATCCCAAGGTGTGCTTTTGAAGCGCTTCAGGTAGGAGAACATTTTATGCATGGTGCATAAAGCACATTGGGTGTTAAAAGAATTTCAAATGAAATGGTCACTGGTGAGAGATTTGCCCTGAGGTCTCACTAAGAGATCTTTGACTCGATGGAAGTCACGCAAGACAAAAATGACCATGAGAAAAAGGAGCAAATGTTTTACTGGAACAAAAATTGAGAATAACTGACCTAACAGAAGTGTGCTCTTGTTTTCAGGCTTTTTCAACTTGACAGGGTACAGAACTAATAACCTATTAGCTCTGCAATAGATTAGGACATTTCCTGGTCTGACCATTAGGAAAAAAAAAAAAACAGCAAACCTCCAGTATGTTCTGCTCTGAGGATTCCTTCTGGTGCCTCGGCAATAACAGCCAGCATTAAGTATTGATGCAAACCAATTAAGTTACTGTAATACACTACTGCGGGTGCACACACTGGGCCTCATTTAGCAGTGTTTTAATAACGTTGCTTTTAAACGTTTCCATTATTTCAAATTCTTGTCACATTTACAAAACTTTCAGTAATACTGATTTTCCTCATATTTTGATAAATGCCAATTAGGCATAAAGCGCAGCTGATTTGTGTTTAGTGACAGCCACAAAACTCCATAAAAGGCAAAGCTCACAGAGCTGGAAATGGCAAAATGACAAAAGAGTGCATCGTAAATGCCGCATTTGGTCAATTTTCCATGCAGGAATGCAGCTGAGCCACGGACACACACTAACGCTCCCTCTTTATATAGGGCACCACTTCTTTTGTCCTAATTAAATAAGTAGTTTTGTCTACATTTATAGATTTGCTCCGGATTGCTTCCCCAACCAACCTCATGTCAATGTGAAATAACATGAGGTTCACAAAATCATATCATCTGTGCATTCAATTTGCAGCAGCGTATCGCTACAAATGTGATATGAAGCCAATAAATTGAGTTTTACATTTCATTAGTATCTCCTTATGTGCAAATTTACATAAACTCGGGAGATCACATAGAAACTTTTTTTTTCTAACTAGGGTGGATTTTCATGAATACCGCATTTCTTATTTAAATGCTTCTGTAAATGTTTTAAGAATAAATTATTTTGCATCGAACTTGATGAATGCGGCCCAGTGAGAATCATTTGATCGTACATTACTTGGGTCAAGATGTTCCAGACTGTTCCTGCAGAACATTCGGAACCAGTTTCACAACGGTCAAACCAGGCTAGACAAACAGCGAAACCTTACCATGTTCACACTTCCTGTTTTACTTATCTCTGATCCTGAACTCTAAATCAATAGAAAGGAGTGCTCTCACGTAATTTAAGATTTTCCCGTTCTGTAGAAGATCTGATAAGGGTCATCGCATGGTGGCCCATATGATAAGGGTCTGCCCCACTGAAATTGCTCAAATGGTGAATCTACATGAAGGGAAGTTCAAGCACACAGGAGGAGATCTCAAGCCCTGGGGGAAACGATCCAGGAAATCGGTAGCCACCCCTGAACAAAAGCTGAGTGAACCTGAGATTAATGAAGTGTCCATCTTCCACTTTAGGACACCACCACTAATCAGCATTTAGTCTGTGAACATTAATCAACATGACATGCATGCATACACCCAAAGGAAGAGATGAATAATAACTATGTGATGTGGAGATACACGGCTAGTCCAGGACTTGCTCCTGATCCTTCTTGTCTTTCACTGGTTATAATGATGTGAAGTTGTCACGAATCCGACGTCTGATTTCACGAACAGACAAACCGTGTCTGACGCTCGCATTATTGTATTGTTTCCTATCCAGGTGAATGACAGTATTATAAAAACAAAGCAACAGAACGCATCACAGCACAAAGACATTTGATCTAAGCAATAAGCAAGGAATAAAACACTTCTGAGGCATGCTGTTATAGGAAAATAACGGGGTAGTGTAGTGCAGCCCAAAGTGAAGTGGAGTTACTGTGACTATCCTATAAGTTGATTAGTTTTCAATAACTGCACATCATGAAGTGTTTTATAACTCACTTTGCAAATGATGACAATTTTAGAGAGACCGGTCCTATTTTTTAACCGCTTATAGCAACATTTAAATGTGTGGATAGGTCTGTCGAGATAAACATATTATCGAGTAATCGTACGACATATGGACATGATCTCGATTGTTTTTGCTAACTTTGCCAATTTTGGAAATATATAAGTGAGAATTATCATTCTAATTATATATGTGGCATAAAATGGTCTTAAAATGACAATAATATCGTTTATCGGAATTATTTCTGGGAGAATATATTGTCCAACAAAAGTTGCTATCGTGAGAGACCTAGTGGTAGAACATCCATGTTCAGGTTATCACTTAACTATATAACAGTCGGTCCCTTCGTTTCTTTTTATTTCCTTAATGATAATAAGGGGAAAAAATTAAATGTGTCATGATACCAAAAAACCTTCCTGTGATGTAAAACATACTCAGTGTTACAAATCACTGACACTGGAGACTCCTTCCATAAATTTTAAAACAAACATCTCCGTACAGAAACATTCATCATATCAACGATTACACAATTTGTTCTGAAATAACATTATTATTTATTAATTAGGCTTAGATTGTCCCTGTGAATGAGCTGTTACTATAGAAACAATAACGCATTAGAAGCAGCGCATTCATGTAAACCTGAGATTTGAATTACTAATGCACTACTCTCAGAGCTGCTGTTTTAGAAAATTAAACACCTTCTGACCAATCAGAGTCAACAATTCAACAGCGCTGTGGTACGAATCGTTATAACTAAAGACTAATTGCAATTGAACATGAAGCAGCCAAGTTAATTGATCTACTCTTTATGATCTTTTAAGACTGAACGCAATCATGAACGATGTTCTATACGATGCTGATACTATAAGGACAAAAAAAAGGCCATTTTACACTAATAAACACCACTGAGAACTCCACAAACACCAACATCAGTAACGTAAATGTGACAATAACCTTACAGAAACGTCAAGAATAAGCCACAGCCTGCTGTTAAATGCAACAATCCGTGGATTCACTGCTCCTTTTTCAATATGCAAAAGGCTGAAAATAGACAGAATGAGAGAACTGCATAGCAGACCCCTTTAGTCCTGTACGGGGATTTCAGGCGCAGATGATTCAATTATGAAAGGAAAAGGCTAAGACGAGCCGTCTTCAGAAGGGGGTATAATTGGTTATCCCGTGCTAATTTACCCACTTGCCATGCTATAATGAGCATCCACAGGAACCGTGGAGCATTAATAATAGGGGACTTTCAAGCGGTGTGGATGAACTCGACGAACGGATAAACTTTGACGTATTTTCTCTACGAACAATGGACCTCGCCTAATTGGCAGCTGTGAAGGATGGTTCCTCAACTCATTTCTCACATTCTCGATTCTTTTCCTCTCGACTGTACTTTAACTCGAAACAAACCCTGCGAGGATGGAAAATTCAGAGCGAGAAACAACACGGACACAGAAACAGGCTTTAACATTGCGTGTCCGTGTACTCACTTGTCCAGTGCAGAACCCTGGCTCTGGTTGCTTGTGAGGCGGGAGAAAACATTGCGGTCGTTACGGGTACGGAGAGGAGGGGACGAGGGGGGGGTGTAGATTGTCTCAGGAGGTCTGAGGAGAGCAAACACCAAGAAACAAGACACTAAGTTAGAAAAGTGTGAGTCAACATACTAAAAGTACAAACAGTGGAGTAAATATCTGAGATTAACTTTACAAAGAGGTGGATAGAGTAGCCAAAAAAAAAAAACACACAAAGCGGACCTGAGAATGCTATAATAATAGTCACCATCCATATGGTAATTACTTGAGTTATAAAAAGTATCTAGTGAAAAGACATCTCAAGTCATTACTTGTTTCTCAGGACGTGGGCTGTAGTCATCAAAACTCTCAGAGTAGGAAATGAGACTGCTGAACAATTCTGAGAAAATGCTCTAGTGAGTTAGACGCTGACAAAATGACTGCAATCAGGCGCGAGAGAGAAAGGTTTCAGACTTCGGAAATGATAATGTGCTGGTTAAGCGGGCGTTTATACAGGAACGACATCGTTTTTCTTACGGACCTCGTGTGGGAATCTACATGCTCTCAGCAGTGACGCGTTGTGTTTCCGAGGCTCAGGAAAGATGACATTCAGTGCCTACGGTATCTCTCAAGCTCTTACACATCATTCACACACTGACTTCCCTACTACTGGGCAGGATATACTGTAATTAATGAACAACGGAAAAGATTTATGCATTATTACTGCTCGAGGCGGATTGCCAATGCTCGTTGGAGTAATTATAAATAATAAAAACTACGAGATAATGAACGGGGACGTATATGCGAATCGAATGATATTAGCAGACTCCGTATTAAAACTAATAACAATTAACGAGAGAAAACGTCTCCTTATGTATGCAGCTTTTCCTGTAAATGCATTCATTAGACAAGAGTGGCAGAAAAATTATGTCACAAATCATGCACGATATAAACATGAAAAAATAAAATAAAATCCAACTGAAGACGTCTAAGAAGTTTTTATATATAAAGGTTACTTCCAAGTTCTAGTCTGAGTAATTCACACTTTTAGCACGATTAGTTGAGCGGTTCATGATTCAGTCATTCTGAGAGGCTTGATGAATACAGGCGCAAGTCCACATTTCGAACTTTAAACTGAAATCAAGTATTAATATGTGCATTACAACATACAGAAGGAACAAACCTTGTCTGTAAAAGAACACAATGTCTAGCATTCTCTGCTTGCTGGCTAAGTTAGCATTACCCTACCCTAGCTACCCTACCTACAGCACACAGAATCCTCTATAAAAGCGTTCCAGGTTTTATTACCTAATTATCTAATTATCATTTTAATAAACCTAACATTTAAATGTACCTCAGACAAAATTATACAGTCACGATCGAACTGTAGCAGTAGTGTTCGTATCGTATAAACCACGGAAGGCGAAAACTCGGCTGTAATGTCATCATATTATAATAAAATTTCATTTTCGACATTCGTTTTTGTTTAATCGCACAGTAATACGCAATCTCTGAGGTGTCCTCCGGCAGGAATTGTTTTTTCTTTTAATTTGAGCCCCTCCAGCGCACAGTAGGCCAAATCCCTTGTAAGCTTTCTACATAGGTTATCACATAATGACTGCCTAGATCCTACTCTAGTGCACTGTACACCCCATAAAGCAGCATTTGGGATGCAGTTCCAGGCAAACTAGAGTGAGCAGAACAGAACAGAGGAACAAGTACCACACTTTAAAACTATTCGGACATGTACAATTTATCCAATAAGTCACGCAGACATGTAAGAGAGTAGAAGTCATGTATTACTAGCTGAGTGCGGTGCGTTAGTTACCTGTATGACTGACTTCTATCATATGAAGGTCGCCTGGTGAATGGAGATGCATCTGAGCCTCTGGACTGCCTGGGACTGAACAACAAACACACTTAAACCTTAATCCTAACAGCCTCAAAGCAATTCGTAAAGTTCTCTTATTGTCTATAATACGTATTCCAACACGATCTGTATATATATATATATATATATATATATATATATATATATATATATATATATATCCGTAACGTGCTAAATTCTGAAGTGCTGAGAAACGCAGTATACTACATGTTAGTCGTGTAGTCACACTTACAACGTGTGTCCTCGGACCGGCAGGTTGATCGTGCGGGACAGGCTTTCTCTGGAGTAGGTCTCGCGCAGAACAAAGCCCAAGCCGTTCTCCTGAATCTCGGACAGAGAGGCCAGAGACTTGGTGATGTTCTTGGTGGTGGAGTCCAGGATGGGGCCTAAGTACTCGGCTGATACTGCCTTCATCTGAACTGAGATGCGAGGCTCAGACTGCAGAGGTGAGCAAACCAAAACGACATTCTTAATGAATGTTCGAATGAATAATTTAAAAAACAGTAAGGACTTGATACAGCTGATCCTAGAGAGCATTGATATTTATTCACTTATACAGCGCTGCCACCTAGTGGACATCACACGTGGTACGAAACAAAGGTGACGTGTACCTTGATCTTGAAGTCATCCTGACTGGCTGATGATTTCATTTGTGAGTAACTGGGATTTAAAAAATAATAATAAAAAAAAAAGAAAAGAAAGAAAAATATGAGAAATAGATCTAGATATGTAAAAATGATCACAGATAAATCAGAGATATAACAATCCATGAGTCAAAGCTAGAAGCTTACCTTGTTTCTGAGGCCTGGCTAAATTCGGACACCTCCTCGTCCGTGCTAGCATAGCCATTTTCTGTGGGAAACAAACAGCATTTAAAAACAAATCCATGTATATTCAATAAATATATCCCAAAAATGTTAGGACAATGTTTTGGTGGTGTATTCTCCCTATTGTTAATCCAGTGTAACGAATCCAGCGTGAGTGATAACAACGCACGTGTTCACGGTACTGTGTGCAATACTCTGAGCATCCAACACACCAAAGTAAATTCCTATGTCTGATATGATATAAATATACTATAAATCAGTGGTAGAACTGAGTTTCTACTCAGATCTGGCTAACAACTACAAAGCAAAGCCATTTTGCCTTACTTACAAAATATACCAGTTTGAATGTACACACCCTGCTGGACATTGTGAATGAGAGCCTGTAACTCTGGGATACACTCCGCCTTCTCCCGCAAGGCGTCCAGGATCATGTGATTATGGGAAGAGCCAATCATGTCTGTCTGTCGCAGCTGTCCCTCTAACAGCCTGATCTGGGCTTCTTTTTGAGCCACCTGTAAATTCTGTACAGCCACACATACACGTTCAGCAAATCCTGCAAATGCATGTTCAAATAAAAATCCCGTGTAAGTACAGACCCTAGTACACGGGGAAAACCGTGTAATCGCTGCGCTTCATTGCCACTGGGGTCATTAAAGCATTTTACCTTTCTTCTGGTAAAACAATACAAGAAGGAGCGTTTCGGTTTGCTCACTTTATCTATGGAGGCCTTCAGGAAATGGTCCAGAAGGTGACGGGCTTCTGTCAGGGAGCAGGAACTGATGACCACCGACATGTCCACTGAGTCCAACTCGTCCTGCAGGAAACACACAGGATTGTTAGTGTTAGACATTTCAGGTAACTACAGTAGGATTTGCTGGTACTTTGAACAGATTTTATACATCCATAATATTCCTAAGGTTCATGTATGTTGCATTCAATCATTTTTCCTTTCTTTCATTTTTAATGCAGGAAAAAATACTTTTATTTGACAATTTTTATTTGAATTTTTTTCTTGCCACGCACTAAAACAGGACTATACGTTTTTACATAAAATGAACAAATCTATGTTGAACATCGTATTTGCATTTGTTTCATTCCGAAACGGAAAAAATAGCGTGCACGCAATGTACGGACCGCCTACCTAAATGTGTATGTTGTGTACAGTCGGTTGTTTTTCAGAAAGGAGAAACTTTACGCTCCATAAAGCTCCCTTGGTGTTACACCATCACGTACTGTAGGCTGTGAGCATACACTAACCTTGGTCTCTTCAATCTGTACAATTGTGGCCTGGCAGTCAGACAGGCTGTCATTGATGTAGTCGATGTTGGCATTGAGCACCTCGATTTCTTCATTCATCTCCTGAACAACTCGTTCATCATCCTCCTCTCTAGGCCCCTCGCTCAGGAGCTTCTCTCGCTTACGCAACAGCGCCTCCTGCTGCATGGACAACTCCTCTCGTTTCTGATGAAGTTAAAGGAATCGGTGAGAGCGATACATAACGAGAAGAGCGATACGAAATAGGTTTCTGCATTCTAAATGACGTATGAACCATAAAAAAACCCAAAAGAGATTACTTTGTATTCAAAGTATTCAAGTTACGCATGCAGGTGATACCTTTATGAGGCGGTCCATGTCGGCTTCCATGTTGGCAATGGTCATCCTCTGCATCACTATATCCATGACCCTCCTCTCCAGAGCCTGCCATTTTTGCCGCGCCGTCTTTGAGAAGCTGCTGCTCACACCCTTCCTCTGTAACTTCTTCCTGCCACTGCAAGGCCCAGACCAAAATGGTTTATACAAGATGAATAATGCCGTTGTTGTAAATAATATACTATAGTATAGTTGTATAGTATAGTATTGTTTCGAATTTACAAAAAAAAAGAAAAAAAAAGCTGACACTGACTTGGCCAGCCGGGACAATCCACCTCCAGATCCCTCGCTCTCTCCCAGATAGCCATTCAGCTTGTTGTTCCACTGGCGGACGATGCTGGAGACAGAACGGCTAGACTCGAGTTCTGATGATGTGGTCGTCGAGGTGGTGGTGCTGGCTGAGAGCTCGGCTCCCGAGTCCAGGCTGGGTGGACGACGAGAGACACGGCCCGACACACGCTCCGACATGGGTTTAGCTAGTCGACGCAGAGCCGTCACCTCCTGAGTCTTCCTCCTGAGGACAATCTCCTGCTGCCGCTTCTGCGACTCAAGAGCACGGATCTGATACTGCAGAAATCCGTCAGAGAAATGTCAGAAAGTATGAACATTTTCACATCAACTTCACATCAATTTCTTAAATTCTCTAAGAATTTTCTTATATTTCTCTATGATGAATTCATGAATTGTGATAAAGCACATTAAAATTTCATATTAAATGTGATTGAGATTGGCATAACTCCCACACAGGCATGCTTTCTGCAGCGAAACAGAAAAGGCTGACGACGTGATGATGTAACGTAATGTAACCTCTTGCCGTCGCTGTTCCTTTTTGAGCTGGGCGATCTCTCTGTTCCTCTTGACGTCAATCATCCTCCTCCTCTGCTGCTCCTCTTTCATCTGCTTCATCAATGCCACCTACCGAAGAAGATCCAAGCAGCAAACTGAGAATTAATACTACAACAAAACAGCAAATTCGCTAGGGCTGCACAATCGTGTTGAAATGACTTTTTAATCATCGTGATTTTCTTTTAGCCATTCCATACAGTCAACACACTGCAATAACGTTCAGCTTAACTAAAAAGTGAATTAATCTGCAAATATTACAAACAAATCAGCCTAGAAATAATGTCAACTTGACTCTAATGAGGTTTCTGGAAATGGGTTCTGAGTGGAAAAATTTCAGGAATGAAAACCTTGCCGAAACCAACATACAGCCAAAATATCCTCGCACACATTTAAATAATACAAGCCTAATATTTGAATAGTTGTTTTATGTTCATAGAGTAAATCTGCAGTGAGCGGGTCTATTGAAATTTAAACGTGTGACACATAATGTAAAAGAAAATATATCTTATTCGCTATTATAGCGCATAGAAATTCCAAGCTACTGTTTAATCACACTAAATCAGAATCATGCTTTACCATATAGCACTCTCTATAACATGAATTTATAAATCTACACTAAAAAGGTCAGTCTGCTACAGGATCCTTTTATGGAAGCAGTGACTACGTTTACATGGACAGCAGTAATCTAATTACTGACCTTATTCTGTATAAGACAATATTCTGATTAAGGTGTTTACATGAGTTGCTTTTAGAATATTCCTTTCATGTTCAGGTTCTACATGTTATAGAACACAGATCACTTAACGGCACACGTCAATACGTTCCCACGCCACGCTGTCCGACGTTCCCGCCAGAATTTCACGTATCGACATACAGTTCGTCTTCGTTATGGAAACGTATACAGTTTTGGATGTTTCATTTTTCATTTTTACGAACGCTTCAAGTGCAGTTAATTATTTGTCGTGCTATACGTGCAAACAGACGACTGCTTGAAGCCGTGGGCTGCGTCCCAAATCGCGTACTTACCTACTGTATAGTAGCTGAAATACTACTAACTTCTACTATTAACTAAATACTAGCTAGTTATATCTACTGTACAGCAGGTAAGTATGCGGTTTGGGACGCAACCATGCGCGCTTGTTTGCAGTCAAACGGTTGAGCACTGCCGTGTGTGTACGTGTCCTGTCGCAAAATGCGGTGAAAACTCCCACACGACGTTAACAGTGTGATTAAGGTGTGTACATGTCTGTAATGCACTTCGTTAATGCGACTAAAACAGTAATACTTCACATGTCTTCATTCAATTCGTGTTTATTTCAAGTATGACTTTAATCGGATTAAGGTCATTAAGAAACTAGCATGTAAACAGCGATTATTGATCAGAGTATTGTCTTAACCGGGCTAATATCGGATTACTGTTGTCCATGAAAACGTACTGACTGTTTCATGCATGAACTTATGCACCAGATTGCTAATGACCGCTCTTTGCCTCTAGGTGGCAGCATTTCTCTATATTCTGCTTCGACTCCTACCTTGGCTTTCTTCATCTCAGCCACTTCAGCCTGCAGCTTCTTAAGCTCTCTCTCGTAGCGGCCCTGGTTCTTCAGCAGGCGAGCGTGCTCCTTTTGCGCCGCCTGCAGCTTCATCAGATCCCTGTTCATCTCCTTCAGACGCTTCTCGTACTCCGCCTTAATCCTGCTGGCCTTTTCCTCTGTGTAGTTCTCCATGCACACTGTTATAATCAAATACAGAGTGCGTGATTAGTAGGGCACACGGCTACTCTAATCATTGTTTTAAAAAAAAAAAAAAAAAAACTGAGTGTGTCAGAGACTCACTGAGGTTCTGCAGTACGCGGTCCCTCTCCAGCTGCGTATCACGGATCTTGTTCTGCAGCAGGATGAGCTTCTCTTCATATTGGAGTTTTAGTGTCAGTAGCCGCCGCTGACTGTTTTCCAGTTCATCTATTAGCTTCTGCTTGATCTCGATCTCACATGTCAGGTCGGCCAAGTCGGCTTGGAAGTTTGCTGAAATGAAAGAGTTACAGAATATAGTTACATTTGCGGGGAAAAAAAAAAAAAAAAAAAAAGTATCTGATCTACAAAGTAATCCTACAAACCTTTCTCATCAGAGTCAGAGTCTGAGTCCACCAGGCTCTCATCGCTGTCGAATTCGTCCTCCTCCCTGAGCTCCTCTTCCTCATCCTCCTCATCTTCATCACAGCCACTCTCCTCTTCAGGCAGAGGGTACATACCCTCCTGAATACAGGTGCAGAATTTATTCATGGTGATGATGTTACATACTGCTTCTTCCACATTACGAATCGTAAGAAAAGAGTTCTGACCTCTTCAGGCTCGTTATCAGAGTTGCCGTCTCCATTCTCTCTGCTCTCACAGCTCTGGCCGTTCTCCTGAGCCTGGAGCTTTGCTCTCTTCTTCAAGCCCTTCTCCGTTCCTGGACTGAAAAAGCACAGTATAAAGAAATCACGTGCAATACTACAGCTTATACCACAGCCCTGTTGAATTCTTACATCTGATCAGAAGGTGTTGATTTCTATAACAGCAGCTCTGAAATAGTGCCAACTGGAGATTCAAATCAAGTTTATATTAATGTTATCATTTTTCTGGCTTCTCGGTAACATGACAAGCTGTGTATTTTTGTTCTTATTAATCTCAAGAGGGAGAAAAAAGAGGAGCTTGTGAGAGTATCACCCTTTACAGCTGTTCTACTGTAACCGATAACAGAAACTAGCTTGTCTCTTGAATATTTCACAACGTTTAATGTAACTATAAATAGATAAAAATAAAACAAAACATGATTTGCCGTTCATTACTAGACTGGTGTGGTATAAGGGGTAGAAACATTTCAGGATGTTCTGTTATTAGAAATCAGTCCCTGCAGGATTTTGTGATTTCGCGATCGCAGAAATGAACGTAAACTCAAGAAAACTCTGCAATATTCGTAGGAGCTTGCAATTTTACCGCTGAATTGGGCCAAGACGCATCATGTGACGTCATCGCAACGTGCATCATGCCAAAGCCCCCAGCTATTCAAGTGAGCCAAGCACGAGGTCTCATTTACCAACAAACATCACTGTGAAAAACACTTCCATGCAATTGCAATTTCACCAATTCAAGTTTCCCACCGAAAAAATAAAAACACAAAAAACTCCACAAATTGCATCGCAAATTTTGAAAAAAGCCGCCACAAAAGCAAGCATTTGTGGCTGAAACAATCACACAAAAAAACAAAAACTACTGCGAAATCCTGTACAGACTGAGAAATAAATCAACTTTGAAGTGGTAATGGATCACACCACCTAGTCACTACTTATTTTCCTATAACATCATGTTCCAGAGTGTTCATTCCTTACGTAATATACAATAGAGGGTATGCACATGACATCACAGTAGCCGGTACTCGCCACGGTCACGCCACCGAGTGCCAAAAACACTGAGTGGCAGCATTAGTGTACAGCGTGAATTCCACAAAAACACAGAAAAAAAACGCATCTAAAATGGGAAAAAGCTGTGAGATCGACTGTGCTAACAGATTCAACAAGAACTCGGAGCGGTCTTTTTACAGAGTGCCAAAAAACCATTCAGTCCTTTTTAACTAAGTGGAGCAGTGTAAGCGTGAGTTCTTTTGGCACGTGGTGTTCATTTTGTACAATTCATTCTCTGACTGTGTTTCACCTTCACAAATATAGAACGTTAGTAACTGGAAGCAGTGTTAGCTGCAAACAAACTAGGACTAGCTAGATTACCAGCTTGGTTCACCATTATATAAGAAATGAAAAATATTTGTACATACAACCAGAATGTTTATTGGTGTTCATGTCACTTTAATTTCTCAGACAAATCCCGCCTTGAATTAGGACCAAGCGTCAAGGCTTTTGTATGCCTTCAGGCTTTGCTTATTGTATTCCCCCGGCGTCCAAATCAGGTACGTATAAATGTCAGGAAAACCGATTTCTGGCCACATGCCAATGTCCATGGACCACAGGTTCTTGGGCAAGTTGTAAGGGTCACTGTCGAGTCCAACTGCCTTTAATTTACGCTGATAATCATTAGTCATACTGGTGTTGTCACAGCTTCCCCTATTAAAACCAGCCATTTTACTGGATGTTTTGCCACTCAGTCCAGTCGAAGGGGCGTGTTCTGGGGGGAAAGTGACACCCTCAGTGCACACCCTCTATTATAACAACTATAGAACCATAGCTGTGCAAGTCATTCTGATGACCACAAATAAGAAACCCCTACCAAACACCAGTCGCATGGATTTAACATTCTCATACATGTACAAAATTCAGCTTTGTCATATTTGTCCAATAGTAGACAAGTAAACTTTGTATCATTCAAACTAACAATGTAGGATGTTTCTAATAATAATGATGCAATGATGTGTTTTTCTTAATAAGCTCTTTTATAGGAAAACACAATCATCATCCATAAAGCTTAATTAGAACGGTTTCATAACCCTAGTTCAGTCAACAAAATGGTGACTTGACTTTACACTGTACCAGAAGAACCAATAAGGACAGGAAAGATTAAATGCCATGGCTGCTGCCTCTGCACTTGATCAGTCCGAGTCATCCTTTCCCCGTCTCAGAATATCAGCAAGAACAGTGAGGATCAAAGAGCTCAGCTATTACCTGAAGCCTCTATCATTACAGTCAAATCAGACTCCTCCACTGCAGTGTGCGCTTTTACCCTTTGTTTGTTTTTAATAAACATGGTACAAATTTCAATGCATTTTAAAATAACAAAGAAAGGATGCATTAGCCCGACATGTCAGATGGGGGGGAAATGATATCAGACCAAATTAGTTTTTACTGCATGTGATTTTATCTGGTATGGTAGTTTAATCCAGATCCTTTCCTCTTGTCCTGCATTATATGGTTTGAAAAATGGGCTAAATTTGATTCCTACTTCAGAATTTTTAGGACAGAGTCCATCTAATAGTTCACAGGTATTCACAAGATAGTACAGTCTTGCTGTGAACATTTGTCGTGTCTAGTTACAGTCGTTAATTTACTATTAGACAATGGTCGACTTGTGGAGAAGTTTAGAGAAAGTGCATCGTAATAATCCTTTCCTTGTTGTTGGTGTCATCAAAAGCAACTGATCGGTTTATTGCTCGTGTTCCACATGAGTACTCACCTCTTGCGCCTCTGATTCCTCTCTTTCTTCTTCAGCCTTTCGATGTCCAGCTTGGCTCGCCGAAGCACGTCCGTCATCTCGGCCTCCATGGAAACGGATGGGGAGGAGCCCAGGGGGTGTCCAGGTGGAGGCGCATGAGAGGCAGGATAAGGAGAGCGGGAGGAGAGACGAGACACGCTGCGTCTCAAAGACTCGTTCATCGCCTCGCTCTCCAACAACTTAGACCTGAGGAAGACCATACGACATTTACATCCTGATCGAGACGTTTCGGACAGAATTATTTGTATTAATATAATGATCGTTATTTACGTAAGAAAACTAGGATGCTATCTCACCGGAGTTCTTCAATCTCTCTGATGTAGCTTTGGATCAGATTCCCAATCTCCTCATTAGTTTCCCCTAATGAGAAACACAAAAATTATTCATTGATGATTTAATAAAGTGTTATGTTTATGGAAATGTGTGACGACTTGTGGAGTTGTATGGTGTACCTGTCTTGGTGAGCAGCAGGTTAATCTCATTGGTCAGGAGTTGAGTGACTCGGGTGTTGAGATGGTCGATGGTCTCCTGCATGGCCTTCACGCGCATGCGCAGGTTGTCGTTTTCCCTCTGTAGCATGGCGTTCTCCTGGAACAGGTCGCTGAAGCCTTCCGAGCCATCCTCCCCGGCCACACGCTTCCCCTGTCGAGGGGTAGAGGAGAACAGACAGGAAGGAAGGGATTGCTGATTAATGATACAGAGAGAACTGCACTGAAGTCTCTTCATTGATTACAATCAGCCAATCTTTTTTAATGAGTTAGTGCTGCCTCTAACAGAGCTCCTGTCTCGCAACACTACTGACGCTCACCACTAACACCACTAAGACGTCCAGGCTTACTGGACATCGGTTACTGCGATGCCTCATTGACCTGTCAGCAAAGTGAGATCCTATAAACCCACATCCTGCTAATCACGTTTATCAAGCTCTGCCACAAACCCCATGATCGTTCACCTCGTGTCCCTACGCCTTTTCCAGACTTGCCGCTTGTAACATACAAACCTATTCAGCCACTGAAAAAGCAAGTATCACCACAGACAATAATCTTTCTTTAAGATTTATGAAAGGAGAATCGACATCAGTGCTTTGAGGTAAAGCTGTTCCTTTAAGTTTTTTTTTTTTTTTTTACCACAAAACTGGTCTTATTAACCTCAAGACAGAGGCTGGTGAGGGAACAACTGTTTAGCTGTTAAAATGGAAGTATCACAAACTGACTTGGTTATAATAATAACGATAAGAATTATAAATGGATAAAATTCTGATGTTATTCTTTGTTAAATAAAACAATGTAATCATTGCCAAGTTGATGTATAAGAAAAATTTTTAAAAAACACCTTATTTGTTAGCTGTGCAATTAGACGGAAATAAATTGGATAGTGGATATTAAAAGTCTACACACCCCTGTTAAAATAGTAGGTTTTTGTGTTGTTAAAAAAAAAAAAAGAAAAGAAGAAAAAAGAAACTAAGTTAAATCATGTCAGAACGTTTTTCTCTTATTGTGAAATTGCAATTTCTCCACAAGGTGTCGCTATGTAGTTCTTGGTCCCTTAGCAGCTGCAGCTATATTCTTATTCCTTTTGCTCATTTTCATGAAGCATGCCAATAATTGCAGAGTTGGATCTATACTTCATATCTACTGGGGCTCAATCGAAATCATTAATTTACTGATGTATCCTTCATCATAACCTTCCTCACCGCTTTATACTCCATGAGCTCCATCTGCAGACGGGCGATCTCGGCCCGCAGTGCGCTGATTTGCTGACTGGTCTTGTCCTGGTTCACCACCACTTTGTTTTTGATGTTGCGTGCCCTGTTAGCATACTTCAGTGTGTTTAGTGTCTCCATGAAGTCCCGGTCCGAGGGGCTGACACAGGCGATCATTACGGTCTGACTATGGGCACAAGGCGGGAGAGAGGGAGAAAAATCACGTTTACACACACACACACACACACACACACAAACTTTCCAGTTTAGGCCATGGCCCGTTTTGGGTTTAAATACAAAAATAGATACAGATATTTGGAGCACATTCAAACACACACACACAGTTTTGCATGCTTGTTGTAGATGTTTGAAGGGAGGATCTGTGTTTACAGATGCTCATCTATAATTCACAAATCCTCCTCACATCTCAGCTCATAAAAGTCTGTGTGTGTGATCAGTCTGCTCATAGTGTGGGCTAAATATCACCACCATGGAGTCATGTACTTTCTCACACACACACACACACACACACACACACACACACACACACACACACACACACACACACACACACACACAGCTACATGCATGCATTAACCTTCAAATGAGTAGGAGAGACTAACAATGCCTTCACTGTACATGTGCAAGCACACTGCGTCACAAATGAAATCTTGGAAAATTTGTATTTGAGTTCACTGCCATTTTTACAGAACATCTGAGGACATGCTTAATTGTATACGTTGTACCTGGAAGTATATGTGCAAGCGTGAATGCTTGTGTATTACTCTAAGTGTTACCTGTTCCCTCCAAGCGAATCCTGGAGTAAGCGAGTGAGTTTGGAGTCTCTGTAAGGCACATGCCCAGCCTTCTTACTCTGATCTCCAAGCGCACTGATCACATTACCCAGAGCCAACTGCAACACACATACACAATTCATCACACACCTTGTCACACTCCCTGTACATTGTTACATAAGTAAGATTAAACTCTTTTAAAGGGGCTCCATTTACCACTCATTAATTGAGTTCCAGAAACAATAATATCAGGCTCTGATTCAAACCAAATAAGAACCTGCTCATCTTAAAGTGCTTTCTCACAATGCAATTACCTCCAACATGCCTGCCCTTGTCCGACAGCAGAGCTAGCATAATGATCTGGATGCAAGCCAAAGCATTGTCACATCACTACGAATAGAAAGTGCTGACTGCACCAGAAAGCTGCTTAGCGATTATTAATTCCAAATAAACAAAGCTAAATTCCCTGACGATGCAAGGGTTCTACACAAGACACGAATCGATGAAGCTAGTTTAAAAAGCTCGGACAGATATTTCTTCTAAACGAAGCGCGTACCAGGCCGCAGTTGATGGAAATGCCCTCTCGTGCCCTCTCGCCCGTAGCTCCTGTGCGTTTGAGCCGCTCGGATCCCGCCAGATCTACAAAGTGAAACTTGGCCGTGAGGGTTTCATACTCAGCCTGGGACATCGAGTCGTCAGCTACACCGTTCACTTCAGCACTCACAGACCCGTTCGCCTAGAAGTGCAGAAAAATATACAACACTGATGCCTAAAGCATGACATAAAATCTTCATCTGTTCAGTTGTATTGTTTTTAGTAAATGCAGAAATAGCATTTTGAGATGAGAGTCCCATTAGAATCCACGACTAGGTGTGCATTAAACAATTTTAACGCAAGACGGGAAGCAGAAGGTGGTTGCCTCCGCAAAGTGCATTAAAATCGTGTAATGTACACCTAGTCGTGGATTATCCTGCTCAGTCGCTTGCAAGCACTGACAAGTTAAAGCTGTCATTGATGTTTGTCAAAATTTGACTAAAAGGCTATTAATAACGGTTCATTTTCATTAGTTACATAATAGAATTCTGCCCACTCTAAAGCATACACAGAAATAAATCTGTCAAGATTACACATACAGTGTCCTCCACGAATATTTGTACTCTTGGTAAATATGAGCAAAGAAGGCTGTGAAAAATGTCTTTATTGTTTAACCTTTTCTTCAAAAAAAATTCACAAGAATACTCTACTCTCATGGATATCAAACAATTTCAAACAAAACAAAGGTTTATACAAAAAAATATCTTTGTTAAATATAGTTGTGCAACTTTTAATCAATACTTTGTGCTAGCTCCCTTTGTCAAGATAACAGCTCCGAATCTTCTCCTATAATGCCTGATGAGGTTGGAGAATACATGGCGAGGGATCGGAGACCGTTCCTCCATACAGAATCTCTCCACATCCTTCACATTTCGAGGTCCATGCTGGTGGACTCTCCTCTTCAGTTCACTCCACAGGTTTTCTATGGGTTCAAGTCAGAGGACTGGGATGGTCATGGCAGGACCTTAATTTTGTGGTCAGTAAAGCATTTTTGTGTTGATTTTGATGTATGTTTTGGATCCATGGCCCATTTTAAGATTTCTGACAGAAGCAGTCAGGTTTTCATTTAATATCTGTTGATATTTGATAGAGGCCATGATGCCATGTATCCTAACAAAATGTCCAGGTCCTCTGGCAGAAAATCAGACCCAAAACATTAAAGAGACTCCATCATATTTAAGCGTGGGCATGAGGTACTTTTCCATATGGCTGTCTCTCTGTGTGCGCCAAAACCACCTCTGGTGTTCATTACCAAAAACTCTATTTTGGTTTCATCTGACCATAGAACCCGATCCCATTTGATGTTCCAGTAGTGTCTGGCAGACTGAAGTCACTTGAGCAAAAGGAATAAGGGAATATAGCTGCAGCTGCTAAGGGGCCAAGAACTACATAGCGACACCTTGTGGAGAAATGACACTAATGTTTTGTCCACAACTTGTGGTGATGTAGGTGACTTCGGATTGTAGTTCTGGAGACTTTCTGACCCCAAGACGCAACTAACTTCTGCAATTCTCCAGCTGTTATCCTTAGAGACTTTTTGGCCACTCGAACCATTCTCTTCATTTCCCTGATGGTAAAAATGGGCATTCTCAATGCTTGTGCTATTTTCTTATAACCACTTCCCATTTTGTGAAGATCAACAGCCTTTTGCTGCACATCACAGCTTTATTCCTTGGTCTTACCCATTGTTGTGAATGACTAAGGGAATTTGGTCTGTGTGTTATCTCATATTTATACCCCTATGAAACAGGAAGTCATGGTTAAACAATTTCCTGTTCCTAGTCACCCAGGTGTACTTAAAAAAAAAAAAAATAAATAAAATAAAAAATTGGGAATGTATTTCTTTATATATATATATATATATATATATATATATATATATATATATATATATATATTCTCATATGAATTCACAGGGGTGTTAATAATTGTTGCACACCTATATTTAACAAAGATTATTTTTCATAAACCTGTGTTGTATTTGCAGTTGCTTGATATCCGTGAAAGCTGAGGATTTCTCAGAATTTTTTTTAACAAAAGATCAAAAGATTAAACAATAAAGACAACTGTGCACAGCCTTCTTTGCTCATATTTACCAAGGGTGCCAATATTAGTGGAGGGCACGGTAAGATCACATTTATTCGAATGAAACTATAATAAATAGTTCAAGAGAGAGAGAGAGAGATTGTGTGTGTGTGTGTGTGTGTGTGTGTGTGTGTGTGTGTGTGAGAATTACCTGCGTCTGTGCCGCGTCTCTACTAATAATGAAGCTGTGAGTTTAACTACTGTATGCAGCTGTAACTGTATGTTACTATGGTTACAGTCATTTATAGCTGCGAATTAATTTAGAACGGTGATTAAACTGACTTGAACTACCCGTGAAGTCAACGGTTTGAACGCACATCTTCCAGCCAATCGGAATCTGGTATCAGACAGACCATGGTTTAATAATTATTATACCACATAGTGATTACATTTCTGAATCTGATTGGCCAGTAGGTGTTAATTCATTTTTAGAACAGCAGGTCTGATAGTAGTTCCAGCTTTATATTAATGCACTTGTCCAAATGTATTATTGTTTCTATGGTACTTCCAAAGGCACTTTCTAATCGTTGGATATAAAAGTTTAATGTGTCAGTCTTTAATTAATAGAAAATTATAACCATTGGCAAACTGCTGTGATATAAGAAGAATAAAAAACTTCAAGACATGCTATTATTGGAAAAGAATCAACTTAGTAACAGTAACTCCACCACACCATTAATTCTTTTCCAATAACAGCATGCCCCTTTTGTGGTTTATTCCTAATGTAATTAATAAACTGGTTCGTACCAGCTGGGTCTGAGGACACACTCTCATCTGGCACAGGTGGATGGTGAAGATGGCGTGAGAACGGGAGCTCTGGGCGTTCATCTGAGTGCTGGCTGTGGTGCGGGACAGAGCGCCGAGCTTCAGACACTGGAGGAGCTGAGAGGACATCACACACAACAAAATACTGTTGATCGGATGTCAGTTGAACTTTCCTGAAGCATGTTTCCACCACAGCAACCGTTTCATGAATCCAGGTACATTTTTTTTTCCGGAAACTCAAGCTTTAGGAACATTTCAACTGGAGAAATCAGAGCAGTTTAATACTTCTCTGTAGATGAGGAACTAATGAAGATGCCGTACTGAACAGTGTTGAGTGATCAAACACAGGCTTCACAGAATAACTATTTATCCTTCAAGCAACTGCCTAAGTGTGTATTACTGCTCTTATTTTACATAACAGTCCCAGTTTCTGCATTGTGTTGGAAAAGCAAACAGTGATCATGTGGATCTTGTTAGGGGAAATACCTAACCCTTTTAGATCCTGAGAAGGTTCTGGAACCTTGCTGGAAACATGGCTTTACATACTGTATATATTACTCATTGCTGCTCATTAATATGAGTTTTTCTCAGTTGTAAGGCATTCATTAATTCACTTTTTTAACTTGACGATTCTTTGCTTCAAATGCTCCAACGCACATTTTTCAGACACACCTAAAGAAAAACATTCTGACTAGTTTTCATGTGAGCATGCACTCTCTCTTTCACACTCGTACAGTGTACACAGAAAAGGTTATCAGACCTCTTCCTCGGAGCTGACCAGGCGTGAGGTCACTCCCGAAGTGTAGATGCCTCCGCTGGAGTCCTCGTGGATCTTTATGTTCGACTTCCTGCCAGGGTCGCGGACGCTGTCAAACAAGTCCAGGATCTCCTCGTTATAGAGCTGCAAGGTGAGCACATGCACTGTGACCCAAAAGTGACCAAAAGATCAACATTCATATGGTCAGAGAGGTCGTCGGATAGCGTTAGAGACCAAACAGTCAGCTAAACTGATCATGATAAATACTGAGCGCACTGACCTCAGCTGCATAAACACAACTGTTTCAGAGAGATAATAGGTTTGAATCCTGTGAGTGATAAAGAAAAAGATCAAAGAAGAAAGGGTGATTGGAGTACTAGGACACATAAAGAGGCAAAGATAGGGAGTCTGAGAGAGAGAGAGAGAGAGAGAGAGAGAGCGAGAGAGAGAAAGAGAGAGTGAGAGACTGAGAGTGAGAGACTGAGAGTGAGAGAGACAGAGAGAGAGAGAGAGAGAGAGACGGAGAGTGAGAGAGAGTGAGAGAGAGAGTGAGAGAGAGAGACAGGGAGAGAGAGAGACAGAGAGAGTGAGAGAGAGAGAGTGAGAGAGAGTGAGAGAGACAGAGAGAGAGTGAGAGAGAGAGAGAGAGAGAGACTGAGAGAGAGAGAGAGAGAGAGAGACTGAGAGAGAGAGAGAGACCGAGAGAGAGAGTGAGAGAGACAGACCGAGAGAGAGACCGAGAGACCGAGAGAGAGACTGAGAGAGAGAGTGAGAGAGAGAGTGAGAGAGAGACAGAGAGAGAGACTGAGAGAGAGAGTGAGAGAGAGAGTGAGAGAGAGAGACAGAGAGAGAGAGAGAGAGACCGAGAGAGAGACCGAGAGAGAGAGTGAGAGAGAGAGAGAAAGAGAGAGACAGACTGAAAGAGAGACTGAGATATAGAGAGTGAGAGTGACAGAGAGAGAGAGAGAGACAGACTGAAAGAGAGACTGAGAGATAGAGAGTGAGAGTGACAGAGAGAGGGAGGGAGAGAGAGAGAGAGAGAGAGAGAGAGAGAGACCGAGAGAGAGAGAGAGAGAGAGTGGAAAAAAAACCCATAAGAGTTACACGGAGGGCTCCTCTAATAGCATAAGGGGCCATAAAAGCAGTCCATTAAGCCCGGCTCTAGGGGCAGCCCCATTCATTTACAGCAACGAGATGCTTTTGAAAAATTCCCTGAATAATTTGCTGAGACAGACAGCCGGGGAGAGGAGCGACTCCAAACACACAGCCGTCTGCGCCAGATCAAACTCAGCTGCAAGTTTAAAACACAAGAATGCATGTTTAAACTGATTACCCAGACATCATTGCGTGTGTGTGTGTGTGTTTGTGTGTGTTTGTGTGTGTCTGCGTCTGTGCTCTGTCCGGTCGATGATAGACCTCCCTGGGCTTTTCACTTCGACTGTCATCGGGTTTTCTATCTCTCTCTCTGTCCTTTTCAATTATTCTCTCACCTTGTCTGGCTCCTTTTCAACACACTCCTTCCTCCATACATGATGGGATTTCCCTCTGTGCTGAGTAAATCTCTGGGGAAGCCTGACCTTTTTTTTTTCTTCCTGCCCCCCCCCAAGTAAAATTTTGCGTCCAAATGAAGCTTTCATTTTGTTATACACCCGTACCTAATGACATCAACTCATAATCATGACCCAGTCGAACTGCTCAAGTGTCCAGTGTTCCCACTTTTCACAGGCCGACTGAATAAATAGCGTTCCCTATGCAGGAAAGCACTGGGCATTTTCTGTACCGACTGGATGTCATACCTCGAGAAACTGGGCGCTGACTTTAAACTCAGGCGGGTGTGCGCCGCTGTCCTGAGCTTCCTTTCGTCGTCTCTGAATGCCCTGGAAGAGCTGACGCACGGCACGTGGGATGATCCCCTGTTCGTCCTCGCTCACGGTCACATCGAAGCCCGTGCCCATGGTGTACGTCTTCCCCGAACCCGTCTGCCGCCATGGAAACATCAATGAACAAAAAAGTATTACTCACACAAATGTTATAAACAGAATAAGAAACAGCACGTACTATGGATTTATTTTTCAACGACTTATGTTACAGCTGTTGTTCCCAAAGAGAGGAATCTTAGAATGACTTATCTCTGCCATCAACAACACAACGTTATTTTTCCATAACAGCATGCACTGTCACATTTTATTCCATAGTTTACACTGAGTGACGGGGTCCAGATACAAACAGTGGCAGTGAGTCACATATATAACCTTTTACTTTCACACGATACAAGCAATGACTGAGAAAACCACCTTTTTAGTGGATTACCAGCCCGACTCTCTAACATGCTATCCGTTTTTTCCCCCATTTCCCCAGGTGTGCTCCATGACTGGACAAACCAGAATATAAATTTCCTGTTTTTTTCCAGGATACGCGCAGATTTTTATTCTTCTGGACTGAGAAAGAGAACAAACAGAAGTGGGGTAATTTATCCTGACTGCTTTCCAGTGGAGGCTGTAGCAGTGAAGTGGAGTGTGTGATGAATTAGCCCGAGAGGCCGGGAGTCTACATACAACAGCACTCAGCATAGCTGTCGCATCACATTGACCTTTTAATGAGATCGGCCGTGAGGTCGGCGCAGCTTTGACACTACTTCTGCCTTACTTGCTGGAGAAATATGGGTCTAGTGTAGCGACAAAAAAAAAAGGCTAGTGGTAAGCGTTTGAAAAAAAATGAAACAAAATGTTCTGCACAGATTTAAATACATGCAAAGAAATGCTATAGAGCAAATATGCCTTCAAATATAATGAAATTAAAAATTTCTACACTAAAAAAAAAAATACTATAAAAGAGCAGTAATCAGTAATAAATGAAACAAAGCCAATATTTGGTGTGACAACTCTTTGCTTTAAAAAAAAAAAGATTAGTAGTCTCCGGTAGAATTAATGCAGTTTTATAAGGAAATGAGCTATAGGTTTAGCTTGTGTTTCCTCATTTGTAAGTCACTTTGGATAAAAGCTTGTGCTAAATGAATAAATGTAAATGTAAGTTTTATTGAGTATCTTGCAGAACCAGTCACAGTTCTTCTGGAGGCTTTGTCTGTCACACTCCCTTCTTATTTTTTGCAGCAAAACCCAGCAGCCTTCACTGTGTTTTTTTTGTCTCTTACCACTTAATATACTGCTTTCTTTACTGACATTTTTCTGAAACATTTCATTTTGTGCTGGCAAACTAATGTTTGGAAATCTAAAATGTCTTTTGTACTGATTCGATAATGTAGGAGTCATAACATTAAAAAAAATCTATAGCAACAAAGTTTGTACTTAAAAAAAAAAAAAGGTGCCAAGACTTTTGCACAATACTGTATATTAAATACACATGGCCTTTATGGAAAGGTACAGAAAACCATAGCATAAACTTGGAGGTCATGGGACCTGCGCTAAATGTGTGTTTTGTAAACTTTACCTGCCCGTAGGCGAACACTGTCGCGTTATATCCCTCAAAACAACCCTCGATAAGCTTGTGGACGCAGGCGCTGTAGATCGTCTGCTGCTGGACATCCATGTCAAACACAAAGTCATACGTGAAGGCCTTGTCTTTACCCAGCAGCACCTGGGGCTCTCCGGGGGTTACGGAGGTGCAGATGTGGCAGCCCTCGATCTTCTCCTTCGCCATCTGAGGACGAATCCTGCCAGGAACACAGACACGTACAACGATTATACATCACTGTGAACTAGGGGCGTCATGATAAATGTCATACATTTTAATCAACAAATACTGTGTGTTCTTTCAAAGTGTTTATATATTTAAAGGGTTAAAAATCCACATTCCAGTGTTGCCTGAAGGAAGTCTATCAAAACACAATTTGTGTTGCTTCATGTAGGAAAAGATCTCGGAATATATACTTTTGTCATATATTTTTCTAATTAAATATAAAAACAAGCATTCTATTTGCTCTACTTGTACTGTTCCTCTCCACCACCTGACTTATCAAGAGCTCCCCACAGAGGAGACTAGTAACGTATTAGTCGTCTAGTCGACTCATCTATGTAACCCCTGCTACGATAAGATCTAGCCTATGACCTTAAATGAAATGTACATCATTCGATCAAACCATCAGCAAAAAGCCCACAGAGACCATTAGGTTAATCGATGGCTCAGATTCAATCGCTCAATTAATGGAATTAAGTTGAAGTCCGTTTCCATCAGCTTATTTTATTTACACATTACTTAATTAACCTCAACGATCACACTTTCAAACGCAGTGATAAATCACTTTGCATGACGCTAGAGATAACCGCAGACGAAGCCTCGACAGGCATGTAAAGCGATCTATTATGAGCGTTTGATTATTCTCGGATTGGTTTGCAGTAACTGAGCCCCTACAAGCCCCTGCTGTGTGGTATAAGCTTCTTACTATGATGAAGCCAGGAGCGGATTTTACTCACAACTCCATCCCCCTACTGCACCCAGCTGAGCACCCACCCCCTCCTTATACAGCCCCCCCCCCCCAACAATGTGCCACATGGAACAAAAAGGACAACACTTTATTCGTGCAGTTTCACAAAGGTCGCTTGCACGTGGCACACAGACTTCATCAGACTGAGACGTGTTTATTAGCTGATAAAAGATGCAAGAACACATGAACATTAAAGTTAACCGGTCATTAAAGTGTCAGCTCAGTACTGATACTGATACAGTATCAGTAATCAGTAAGATCCTCGTCTACAGGGTTGCCAGGTCTCAGGAAAACTTCCATCCCGGCTACTTCTCAAAAACCGCACGAAAAGACCTAAAAATTTCAGGAACTGCAAAAAGTGATCTCTCTTTCACAGTAAAGGCACGCATTCACCATGGTGCACATGCAATTCTACTCAGCCTTTTGATCATCCCTCTTTCCCCCTACCAATCTTTGCTCTACACCTTACAACAGAATAGTTCTTTACATCATAGCTACCTGCGCTTACATGTTCCCTGTGTAAGCCATAGCCAGCATTTGCAGGAATTAAGTTGATTTAACTCCACTTATTTGCTTTATTGGTGTCCATGGGACTATTTTTAAACTAACCCATAAACCACCACCCACGTACTTGCTTTTTCCACCCCCAGAATTGGCGTAAAAACTGTGACCCTAGCAACCCTGTTCGTCTACACACACCCACGGGCCACACACACACACACACGGGCCACACACACACACACAAACACACTCAAACAGAGACACACTCCTCTCCGAGCCCCTCCCCCATACTGCTGACTATAGCATGAATCCTTGGGCATGAACTAAAAGGCTTATCGCCTCCATCAGTGCCTTTCGACTGCAACACAATACAATAAGGTCTTTAAAGATGCTGCTAAAGAGAGCTGAGCATAACAGTGTGGCCAAGATGGAGGACAGTGAGGTCATTATGCATAGACTGATGGACTACCATCATTAGAGATAAAGCTGTGAGACTGAGTTGTATCTTATTTATTTATATATGTGTGTGTGTGTGTGTGTGTGTGTGTGTGTTACAAGGACAGCAGCTGTACTTTATTGGACCTATGACTATGATGTCAGAAGGACAGGGTGTCAGAACGTCCAGACTACATGTGGGTGTACGTTTCACCTGTAAATAAGATACATGCCGGATGTCAATTGTAACTCGCAAGCAGCTTTGAATCCTCGAGCCCCTGCTGCAATTGATTAAAAGAAAAGCTTGACAGATGTTCAAATTGATCTATTGTGAAAGGAAATGAAGCGCTCGCACACTCGCACGCACACTCTCTGGCATACCGGGATCTGCAGGCGGGGCCTGATAGGAGCATTTTCTAATCATTTCTCCAGAATTTGTAAGCAGCTACTTGGAACATGTTCGTCAGTATTACCATGACTGTGAGCAGCAGGGATGTGGTTTGGTCAGGAACCTGTGTCAGAGGCTATTGCTAAATAATTACATTTTTAACTGGAGTTTTAATATGTCCCTGTGACCCTATGTTCACGCTAGCAAACAACAAATCAATAGACTGTTCATTTTCTATCTATGTGCACGACAGAGCTGCGAAAATATCATCTCGCAATATTACATTTTCATTTTCATTATACACCGTATCACAATGTTAATATTTACTAAGCTCGGATACAAGATCTTTTGAATTCATTTTTATTCTACAAAAACATTTTTTGGAGTCTGCTTGCTTAGAAGGTACTGATTACATTTCTAGCACTCCGGCACAAATTGATTAAAAATGTGTAACTGTTGATTTGGTGACATTTTCTGTATGGAGACAATTGTTTAACTTTTTTTTGGGAGGAGTCTCTGGTGTTGGTGCTTTGAAACAGTCAGAGGGAACTAAGTTAGACTTTCTCAATAACACGACAAGCTGCATTTTTTGTCAAGTCTTACCTTGAGGTTTTATTCCTTCCATACATCCATCCAACTATCCTTTTTCCATACTGCTTATACTACACGGGGTCGTGGGGAGCCTGGAGCCTATCCCAGGGGACTCGGGGCACGAGGCGGGTGGACACCCTGGACGGGGTGCCAACCCATCACAGGGCACAATCACACACATTCACACACTATGGACAATTTGGAGATGACAATCAGCCTACAACGCATGTCTTTGGACAGGCGGAGGAAACCGGAGTACCCAGAAGAAACCCCTGAAGCGAGGGGAGAACATGCGAACTCCGCACACACATAGGGCAGCGGCGGGATTTGATGTGCTAACCACTGTCCCCCCCGTCCTTTAATATAATATCATTCAATCATCAAGCCTATCATTGTGACTGGTTGCTAATTCGAGTGTTTCTACACTGTAAGGCTTCTGCATGACATCTGATGGCATACTCATAGCAGTACTATACTCCCAGATCTGCATTATGTACCTAATAACACGCCAGACTCTGACACAAATCCATGCGTAAACGTTCCTCTTCTTCTCTAACTAGTCTGTGAAACTCCCGGTTTATCGCTCTCGGCAGTCTCAAGCTGTTTAGCACACCGCCCCCTCCATCAGAAAGGCAGAAATCCGAAGCACACTGACACATTGATTAGGGCCAAACACTCCACACATCATACTCCGCTCAGAAGGCGCTAAAATGAACCTACACATCCGAGGCTCACTCACACAGAACCTGTCGGAGTCGAACAGCTCTTTCAAACCGACGGGAACGAATGCGCTTTTGAGGTCAAGATGGCCGATTTAAGTCCGGTTTAATTCAATCGCCATAATATCTAATCGCGTGCTCATCACGTCTGATTATAATCGGCTCATTTTAACGAAAGTGATGCCTTGCAGGATGTTGTGACATGAAACACTTGGAAAATGAATTAAAAGTTACCCTGACGAGTCAGCTCTTCTTTTGTTCCCCGAGGGAACTGCATTATAAGCTCTAGTGTTATCAGTGTCGATCTGTAATTATTCTTAAGGATCAACATCAATAGTGTATTTCTATGAGCCAACCCTTATAGTAAATATTGAAACTGTATGCGTGCATGCATGGGCTGGCACGTGTAAGAAATGGACTTCTGTAACAGGAGCACACAGGGTGGTCGTTAAAAGGAATCTGAATACATTTTCCATGGCTGTGGGAATCATGACCTCAGTCTTTTTGGTTTGGTGATGAAACATGAATGTGAGAGACACGTGCTCCCTGTCCATGCGCAAGTACGTGTCTGGGTTGCTTTGTGTGTGTGTGTGTGTGAGAGAGAGAGAGGAAGCAAAATCCAGTGTGTCATCACTTCGCTTTCTGCATTTCCGGCCTAGGAACCTCCACTTCCTGTTGAGTAACAAAGCAGCGAGGACCGCAAATCGCTCTGCTCCTTCCTAGTGGTATGACGCAAAGCTTTAGCAGTTGCACACTTTTCCCCGTCCAGAGTGGCAGAATTTTGCCTCAGTACACCACCACAGTGGATTTGAAATGAAGGAATCAAGATGTGACTGAAGTGTAGACGTTGAGCTTTAATTCAAGAGGTGTGACAACCGACAGAAACAGAGCTAAACATCATGTTTCACGGCGCCCCGATTGATTACTACGAAGTAGGTTACTTATTTCAGTACTGCTTTTGGCATTGACAAGGAATGTTTTATTAAAAAGTCAGGGGAACAAAAAGTAGTGCATTTCTAGTAATAATAATAATAATAATAATAATAATAATAATAATAATAATAATAATAATCGTAATTGTAATTATCTGTTAAAGAGTTCTTAATTATTTCCTTCTCACAGTAAGTACCATAGATCAGGAGATGAGACACGATGATCAGCTAAGCGTCGTGTCACTGATCCAACTACAAGCTTAATGATAATAAACTATAGTGATGTGTGTCGCTTGGTCCTCGAAACGCTTCATGACGACAGTGTTTTTCGACGCCCCGGCCCATCACCACCGCTCCGCCTCCCCACATTGGAAAAGCAGATCATAGGGTCATGGGGAGGGGCGGCAGCACAGGAAACGCTCAGTTTCATTTCCTCTTGCCCTGACAGCAGTGAGTGATCTTTTCACAGAGAACTTCTTATGCAAACAAAGACACAGTCGATCTGAAACCTTGACATGTTCTCACATCTGCACTGCTTTCCACATTTCAGTCCTTACTCTCTGTGTCATATCTGTATTCATCGTATGGCCTGGGTTGTACACACACACACACACACACACACACACACACACACACACACACACACACACAGAGTCTGACCTTGCGGCACCACACAACACAATACCTGATGACATGAATGCAGACGTATCGTGCATTTATCCTTCAGCACGTCTGGCTATCTAAATAAACTCACACGGCCGAGCTGCCTCGCTGATTCACGACCGCTGACTGAACGTCGAACACAGTCGCCTCACACAACCTGTCTGTCTGTGATCCCTCTCAAATCTCTCTCCGTCGTCATCTGTCATCGCTTAAGCTCAGGTTCTCAGAATATACGTACAAATTTCACTGCACAAACACAATTCGAATTCCATTTATTTTTACATACAGGAATATCGTGTACTTATCAGTCGCTCCAGGATTTTGCGATCACAGAAATGAATCCATAAAGCGACGCAATATTCCGAGGAGCTTGCAAGTACTGTAGATTTGGGCCGATATGCATCGTGTGACATCATCACTACGCGCACTCAGCCAAAGCCTACTTCGGTTCAACAAGTCGTTGATGAGAGAGCTTCGAGGCCAGACTGGTTTGTACCACACTCTTTAGAACCGTCGTGATGAACAGAAAAGCATCTCAGAAGCCACAACATGCTGAACTTTGAGGGAGACGGGCTACGGCAACAGCAACAGAAATGTGGCGTCACGCCCATCACAATTCCCTAAAACACAATCGGCCTGAGGTTACCTTGACCCTTTGGTGACAGGAAAATTTCGAGAGACGAAAACAGTGCACGCAGTAAAGGCGCTCTAGAACCGAGCGGGTTCTTCCTCTCACTGCCGCTGGCTCTTAGACCGTTATCTCGGTTTAGCAACCAGTGGATTTGCATGAGCATGTAAAGCATTTGCACACAGCCCACACGCAATTCCTTTCGGGACAGGACTCGCCAGGTACAGGTACGAGGAGCGCGTGTGCTACATTTCTACACTCGGCTGAACACGTGTGTAGCGATTCGATCCGGACAATTAAATACACAGGATTAAATTAGCACGGCGTAAAATGAATCCTGCCTGAATAGGGATAAAAATCAGCATTCTGTCTCGATCACGTGCTGACCATTCAGAATGGCAATAAACAGAGCAGGCAAACACACACACACACACACACACACACACACACACGTGCACGCGCACACTTGGCGGCTGCACCGTCACCAATCGTCAGAATCACATTACAGCATCGTAATGTCATAAAAGGGTGGCAAGTACCATCTCTCTCTCGCACAGTCTCGCACGACTCCTGACACACGCGCACTAAAGCGGTGCTCCAAAGCCAAATGGGTGATCAATCTTGTCCTTTTTTTGGGCAGAGTGCCCGAGAGGACATTTTTTTCTTGGCTCGGTCCTTTAGATGTGCACATGGAGTGCAATCAGAGCTGTGTTTCATTCCTCTGGTATTATTAGTGTGCCAGTGCAGCTGTAAATTAAAAGAAGGCACTAATTGCCATAGAAAGTTGGCAACTCTCATAATAGTCATATAATGGTCCAGAGAAGGTCTCTACTATACTGTTTTTATGTTTAACCCTTTCTGCAGTAATAGCACTAGTGGAATGAGATCCCCCCACAAGGCTTTAAGGCATCGCTGCTTTTCCGTTCTTTAGAACGAGGGATGAAGGTCAGTTCGTAATGGTGGATCATTTCATTCCATCAAAAAGCTGCTACAAACACAGGGCTGTAACCATCATAATGAGTCTCTGTTTGTCACATATACATTACAGCACAGTGAAATACTTTTCTTCGCATACCCCAGCATGCAAGCATGCCAGGAAGTTGGGGTCTGAGTGCAGGGCAGGGTCATGATATGGTGCCCCTGGAGCAGAGAGGTTCCAGGGGCCTACAGTGGCAACCTGGCAGCACCGGGGCCTGAACCCGCGACCTTCCGATCAGTAACCCAGAGCCATAACTGCCAAGCCACCACTGCCCTAGACGTTGCCCGGGACACGTCCCACCCAATAATCAGACATGGCCAAATTGTCCTCCCCAAATATCTGACTGATTTTTGATGCTGCTCTCCTGCACTCAATTATGCACTGCTACGTATGTTACTAGGATGACAAAATGTTTGAAATGGCCAATCAAATCAAAGAGGGCGGAAGCAGCGTGACGCTTCGGGTTTAATGGCGAAAGAATGCTAGGTAAGATGAAAGCAAGCTAAGTAGCTAAAGTTTAATATTTGACAACTAACAGTAATATCCAGGGATGCGAACATTTACGTGATTCACGTAACGTAATGCGTTATTGTCAACGTGACGTGATGAGAAACATTAATGCAGTCGTTTTCAGTATATTAGGCAGAAGAAGAATGATTGTGTGCATGTTGTGAATGAATGTAATGAACGCGGTTACCTGGCTTTACTGGTAGCCTTTCAGTAAATTCACTTATCTAATAAAATGATTCATAAAGCTCAAAGTAGGAGAGTTATCATCCTCAGACGTCAGCTAGAGCGTGGTAAAGCATGTGGTTTTAGGTTGTGCTTAAGACAAAGTCATTTATTCAAATACAAATATATTATTTGCAAATCTAGTTCTTTCACTATTTTTTAAAATTCCTTTAATTCTCTTTTCTGGACAATAACCACCCCCCTAACCCCCCAAAGTGTCTGCGACCATTGTATTCTGACGCTAGTCTGTATGTCCTTGTCAGGTCTGTGCACAAAAAGTTGAAGAAATAGTTCATCTAAAAATGAGAATTCTGTAAAAACAATTTACTTCCTCTCATGTCATTCCAAACCCAAATACTGTTACGTTTCATCACATAAATGAAGACCCCCCCCCCACATACACACACACAAAATCTTTTCCACTCTATTACAGCTCTGTTCCATAAAATAGCAGAAGATTTAAGGTGCATTATAAAGGCACCATAAAAATGACACTCCAAGCGGCCATATAAGAGCTTTGTGTAAAATCTGACTCATTTTTGTATTCTAATACACACTGATCTTACTGTAGTTGTTTTAGTCTTAAATATAAAGGTCTTGAATTGTACATACACACACACACACACACACACACACACACATACATATACATACATATACATTTATTATATAGAGAACTAAAAAGAACCATTACATTTGTGACCCCGCCCCCACCAAATGTTTTGGTCCCCCGCAGTATAATCTAATGGTAAAGGGTCTATTATATAGCACTTTTATCCAAAGCACTTTACATCTCATTCACACACTCACACACCAGTGGTAGCAGAGCTGCCATGCAAGGCGCTGACTTGCCATCGGGAGCAACTTGGGGTTCAGTGATCTGCCCAAGGACACTTTGGCATGTGGAGTCATATGGGCCAGGAATCGAACCGCCAACCCTACGATTAGTGTACAACCCGCTCACCACCTGAGCCACAGCCGCACCTGGCTGTAAGCGTAACAAAAGACAAACAGACAGAATCTAAGAGAACTGATAAGCACTTACATCACTTCCATAATTATTATCTGCGCTAATCTTCACATTTAACAATACCAAAAACCACAGAGCAGAAATGAGAGCATCTGTTCACGTTAAGCTACACGGCTCTGACCTTTGCCGCGGTTCTGTAGCTAGAGGTCCATTTAAACAGAATCCAATCGAAAACCTTTACTCCACCTTTATTTTATTCTCTCGTCTGCTTGTTGAACCTACTTCTCCGTTGTTCAACTCATTGCAAATTATTTGTCGGCAGAAATCTCCAGCCTTGTCTCCTCACTACTTCCACCCACACTGAACCACCCACACACACACACACACACACACACACACACACACACACACACACACACACGCTCCATGCCTCTCAGTAATCCATCAGAGTATTAAAACATTACTGCAGGAATATTCCACTGTTAAAGACATGCTAAATCATCTGCCTGCAGTGAATATTATTATTGTAATCTCTTTCTCTCACTCTCTTATATACACATTCACTGCTACTTCACTCCCCCGTCCTCCCCGCTCCCCCCTCCTCCCCGCTCCCCCCTCCTCCCTCCTCCCCACTCCCCCCTCCTCCCCAACTCTCTCTCTCTCTCGCTCATATTCCTCTAAATAACATCTCTCCTGATGTAGGCCGATAACACAAACGTGTTTAAGATTACAATTAGCCTGCCTTTTCATGCACACACACATTCATATAAACACACACACACACACACACACACACACACACACAAAGATTTCTGAACTTCCCTAGAAACACACACACACATACACCTCAGAAGCATGTCTATCAATCATACAAATGAATGCAAAAGCAGAATGTGGCAGACTGTGTGTGTGTGTGTGTGTGTGTGTGTGTGTGTGTGTGTGTGTGTGTGTGTGTGTGTGTGTGGTTGAAGGTGGGCTCCAGCTGAGAGGGACACACTGTTCAGGAAGCGCTGTTAATCAGAGACCCCGGGGGCACGGTGTGGAATTTTCCACTCCACTACGCTACTGTCCTTCATATTTCATTAACAGCAGTGTGCTTCAGTGTGTGTATATGTGTGTGTGTGTGTGTGTGTGTGTGTGTGTGTGTGTGTGTATATAAGGGTGTGCGAGTGAGAGAGTGAGAGAGAGAAAGAGAGAGAGAGAAAAAAGTGCCGCACCCTTAAACCCTCGGGTCTAATTAAAAATGGCAAGGTGTTGAAATGTGCATGTGTGCCGGGCCGGGTTAGAGTGCGATGTGTGTGCTGGGCCGGGTTAGAGTGAGATGTGTGTGCTGGGCCGGGTTAGAGTACGATGTGTGTGCTGGGCCGGGTTAGAGTACGATGTGTGTGCTGGGCCGGGTTAGAGCGTGATGTGTGTGCTGGGCCGGGTTAGAGCGTGATGTGTGTGCTGGGCCGGGTTAGAGCGTGATGTGTGTGCTGGGCCGGGTTAGAGTGAGATGTGTGTGCTGGGCCGGGTTAGAGTGTGATGTGTGTGCTGGGCCGGGTTAGAGTGTGATGTGTGTGCTGGGCCGGGTTAGAGTGTGATGTGTGTGCTGGGCCGGGTTAGAGTGTGATGTGTGTGCTGGGCCGGGTTAGAGTACGATGTGTGTGCTGGGCCGGGTTAGAGTACGATGTGTGTGCTGGGCCGGGTTAGAGTACGATGTGTGTGCTGGGCCGGGTTAGAGTACGATGTGTGTGCTGGGCCGGGTTAGAGTACGATGTGTGTGCTGGGCCGGGTTAGAGTACGATGTGTGTGCTGGGCCGGGTTAGAGTGTGATGTGTGTGCTGGGCCGGGTTAGAGTGTGATGTGTGTGCTGGGCCGGGTTAGAGTGTGATGTGTGTGCTGGGCCGGGTTAGAGTACGATGTGTGTGCTGGGCCGGGTTAGAGTGTGATGTGTGTGCTGGGAGAGTCTGGGTGGGCCATGTGACAAAAATATTGGGACGGTTGATTTGTAACAGAATAATAAACTTTTTTTACGATACAAGTATCACACTCAGTGCTTGAATTATTCACTTATTCTTCTCACAGGATATGATTCAGTATCATTCCACTACTATCGGTGCTGTTTCTGTACGGTTCATCACGTCACACCTCATGGAAACGTAGTCAAGCGACTTTTCTGAAAAAGGCTCGACAAAATTAGTAGTGTCTGCCATCGCGTTACGTTGTGCTTAAAACTATCTAGCTGCGTTTCAGTGAAACACTAGAGAAGCCTAGCTAGCTAGACCTTCGCAAAACATGAATAATTAAACAAAATTTATACGTCGACATATTTACAATATTGACCGATTACAGTGATAAAACAATAATGGATTAGACTACTGCTGTGGCACTGAGCACTCTTATGAGATGTTTACAGTTGAGAGAGAGAGGGAGAGAGATTGAGAGAGAGAGATTGAGAGAGAGAGGGAGAGAGAGATTGAGAGAGAGGGAGAGAGAGATTGAGAGAGAGGGAGAGAGATTGAGAGAGAGAGAGAGATTGAGAGAGAGATTGAGAGAGAGAGAGAGAGATTGAGAGAGAGGGAGAGAGATTGAGAGGGAGAGAGAGAGAGATTGAGAGAGAGGGAGAGAGATTGAGAGGGAGAGAGAGAGAGAGAGAGAGAGATTGAGAGAGAGATTGAGAGGGAGAGAGTGAGAGAGAGATTGAGAGGGAGAGAGATCTCCCAATCACATGGAGAAGCCGTGCATCTGGGAGGGGCAAGTCCGATAAACGTTGAGATCATTTACACTGTGCAAAGCCCATCCAACACATCCACCCCCAGACTCCCAGCGAAGCCTTGCATCCGGGCAGGACCCCAAACGACGTGTTAAAAATCTTCATTTATATGAAATCTTAAAAAGAACAAAGCTCCTCACAACTTTATCAAAAACAGGAAAAGGAAAGGAAAGCTACCCAAACAAGCCTCGACCTATGATGATCTCATCTCTTTCTGTGGTTTTTTGCCCCCCCGAGCCGACTGAAAATAGGTCAGCTGGGTAATGAATAGACGTGGTGGGCTGCCCCCGTCGCCTTCCTGCAGTAGCCCCTGTTTTAACTGCGACTGCGGTGCCCAAAACAGAAAACAATCGAGCCGTGTGACGTTACCGCATGACTGTGTCTGGATCCCAGGGACAAAAGTTGGCTTGATATCCTGCGATCCTGCTCTGATCAAATCTGTCTCAAGCCTCAAAGTGGAAGTTATTGTTTGGTTTATTAAAGTCGTGTCACATGGGAATGAATGCGTCTGGTTCTACGCGACTGAAAACAGACACCGAGATTGCCGACTGCTGATTATAAAGTGATCGAGGCAAAAAGCTGTTGCGTAACAATAACAGCGACAATGATAATACTCATTTGAATATATTTACCATATACCTCAAAACCCATGGTGTGTCTTTAAAAAAAATAAAGAAATAAATCCACCCTGAACATCTTTATAATTAACATGTGATCTTCAATGACGTCCATGATTCTTGTTTGTTTAAACCTCATGTTTGCCTATTTTACCTTGGTTAAAAGTTTCCTAAATTACCCACAATGCTGTTCTACCTGCTGATTATGGTGCCAGTGATATTTATCCTGCATTCAATTTTACCTCAAAAGTGGGACGTGGGGACCGTTTCGACCGCAATGTTACTTTGTGTACAACTGATGCTGTGAGCAGCCAAGCTGATTTGATTTGACGTCACTTGCTGAACTCGGGGTTTGAGTGGACAAGCAGGGATTCCGAGTTGAGGGGGGTGGTTTATTTCGTTGTTCTTATTCTATTCGGAGGACGGAAATTCCGAGTTACGAGTTTCAGCTGAAAGCAGCATAAGCCCTCCGTTCATCTCAGCCTAAAGAAAGCGATGCAGCAACAACCACAGGCTTGGCAAAGGGATAACTAAATACAGCATCAACCAACAATCAAGCATCATGTCACAAACATTAATAGAAACCGATTTCACGTGTTTCCGGGTGGCGTTTTCTCAACTGCAAGAAACGTTAGTTATTCTCCTGTGATGTGACGATGTTTTTTTAGTTTATGACGAAAATGTGTGACGTACACCTTTTTGGAAAATGAACCCGAATCAAAATAGTTTGCACTTTGCATGGGAAATGACTCACTTCCCATTTAATTTACCACAAAGCAACAATAATTTCACTTATTACAATCCAAATGGCTGGGGTCCAAGGAAGTGCCGACAGCACTGAGAAATGACTTGCTAAATGATCGCTGAGTAGTTTGGCCTTTAGCATAACAGTCACTTTTCTCTCTGTGCCACACTATTGATCACATCGATTCTTCTAAAAATAAACAGCAGCTCCATTAACACACACACACACACACACACACACCCACACCCACACCCACGTGGTCTCATGAACACCCTGTATAGTAGAAGTCCAGTTGCAGAAGATACACGCTGCATTATGAAAAAAATGTTTAAAAAACTGCTCTGACATCCAGTTCATTGCACTGTAATAGGGCTGGGTGAAATGACAAAAAATATCATATCACGATGCTTGAGGACATTTCTACGATACACGATATATAATTTAGCTAACAAACTATCCGCAAAACAGTATTAAAATAAACAAACAAATGGTACATTGAGCTGGATGATACTTTTCTTTAATGCCTACAAAAACAAAGAAGATTTAGCCTACGTTTTTTAAAGAAAAATTGCGTCAAATCAATGGCATCCATTCGGTACCATTTAATTTGTAATTATTAAAAATGTTGTTTTTAAAAAAAAAAAAATGCATCACCTTAAAACAATATCTCAGAAAATTGTATCACGAAAGAATTTATCACGACATTGATATTATATCGATTTATTGCCCAGTCCTTCACTGTAAGCATATAAGCAGCATTAGGACTTCGTTTATCTGGCTGTGAGTGCACGTTACAGTCAATCTTGCATCCACACACACACACACACACACACACACACACACACACACACTGGCCAACAGTAGGAACTACACAAGAACGTCTGTTGCTGCAGACGCCATATGATCGCCAACCTCCTCCACCACCTCGACCACGGCCAAGATGGCTGGTCACAGCAGGTCTTCATAATATATCTGATCCATGGTGGACGATTGTTTGTCTCAGCCAACTCCCGTACCTTTGGGGAGTCCATTCTTGCCCCTGAGGAGTGAAGGAAGCAGGCAGACGGCTCATTGGACTGATTAAATGGATGGCAGTTGGTGGGCATGGTGGGAGGAGTAAGTGTAGAGGGCTGACGTGCTGTTCGTTCACCTTGTCTGGCATGGGACTGGGCCTCGTGCCCATACGGCTGCCACACTGCTTTGCCCAATCTCAGCAAGGGCAAAGCAAAGGTGAGAGAAGATGAAAGAGGAGACGCTTCTCGTTTTTCCGGTTAGTCCATATGGAGCACTATAGCTTATAAGTTCCGGTCATAAACTCGTACACTGGATAGCGTGTCCTGATTAGCATACAGGACACTAGTCACGAGCTACTTTGTTAGATTGCAACTCCATGCATCCATCACTCAAGGTGCATGAACACATGAAGCTAGCACACATACATATGTGGCTTGTTTTCCTGAGTAAACCAACAAAGGATATCCTCTCCGCTCGCTCAACCCCACTATGCTAATGTTTTATTTATTTTCTCCAGCGTTTCCTCCTACACGACGCAAGCGCTCGTGTACTTTATCGCCACTGTATGATTTTCACCAGAGTTTGCGGTCACGCATCATGAAAGAATTCTTCAATTTTCTATAAATCACATGTCCATCATTAGAGGATCCTCCGACATGGAGAACACACGTTATCGATTTTATCGTACAGCGGGACAAGCACTAATCTTAAGTCACTTAGTACAGGAGTCCATCCTTCTTCGATCAACTGTACAGCGAGAAGGCCGAGCCCCTTCTCCTGCACGCCAACCTGCAACTCCCAGAGGGCCGTTACACGGCCGAGCCTTAGACAGAGGGCCCTACAGGATGGGATTACGGCCATTATGACGATCAAAAAGAAAGTGCTGTGCGCATTGTAATCATGTGCTGGTTGGTGTGTGGGAAAGAGAAAGGAGCTGGAGTGCAACTTTAAAACATCGGCATAATAGGCTCTTAAATAAACAATGACAGAGCAGAGTCTGCATGAGGTCAAGCGTGTTATGGATACTGTGGCACAAAGTGGGTGTGGGAGGTGAACTGAAGTGGGAGTGTGGGCGTGATAGTGTGTGTGTGTGTGTGAGGTTGAGAAAGCAGCTCCTGGAGTTGTTTAGCAGAAGATGCATACTTTTTCAAATTGCTTAAAAACTTCAATAATAATAAATTCAAACATTAATTAGCCTGTTTTTTTTTAACGACAGAATGAACAGTACTGCTACGGTTTGTATTATCCGGGGTGGCTTAGTGGTTAGCGCGTTTGCCTCGCACCTCCGGGGGTTGGAGGTTCAATTCCCTCCTCCACTCGGTGTACGCAGAGCTCGCATGTTCTCCCCATGCTTCGGGGGTTTCCTCCGGGTACTCCGGTTTCCTCCACCAGTCCAAAGACATGCGCTGTAGGCTGATTGGGGTCTCCAAGGCCCTGTTTACACTAATGTGTTTTCATTATAAAATGGCGTTTTAAAATGAAAACGATCCTTGT
>NC_030436.2:15390000-15452500 GCF_001660625.3 Ictalurus punctatus
AATTTTATTGCAAAAATAAATCTGGGATGCCAAGGTCATTGGTCAGGTCGAAGTTTTCCTTCTACCGGGATTAGTCTTCTAGGAAACAAAACACAAAAGAAGTGGTAAGGCTGACGTTAGTGTTTATTCTCAAGACATACAGCAAGAGTCTTATTAAAAACTGCTTAATGCATATCTTTTATATTAACATACTTGTTTTTCCTCTAGTTTTATATTTGTCATTTGACATTCTTTAAGCATCTATCTATCTATCTAGTATGTGTCGTGGAAATTGGACAACACTCGCAGACTCGTCCTCTGAAGGTAAAAAGGTTTATTACAGAAAGATGTTTAATACAGGATAGAGGAAAGCAGGATAGAATAATGAGAGCGCTCTGAAGCCCTTGTACTAAACCACTACTATATATATGAAACGCGGAGCATGACATAATTCTGTGTGCCGATAAGAAGCAGTTAGAGGCAATTCGAACAGGCTTTGGTTTAGGGTCTTGGAAGATGTTTAGACGAACCTTGAACAGAAGAACATGTTTGTGTCACTGTTAGCAGATAAACATTCTGTACTGATCTCAGTGACATGACACGGCCTTCTTAGGAATTATCCTCACATGAGAATGAAACAGAACAAGAACAAACTTATTACAAAGTAAATATGAGTAATTTCCCTCACATATGTATGTAGAAATATTTAATTTAAATGTTGAATGTCTTTCTTTTGTTTCTGCTGCTACAATTCCCTGCTTTACCCCATGTATTACTGTTTTATTTTAAAGCATCTTAATATTCATTTTGTTTGCTTATTATTAATTTTAGAATTTTATTATTCTTAGAATTTCTATTTTACTTTTATTTTCTGCTTTTTCCCTTGTAAAACACGTTGGCCTGCATTTTTATGTAAGAAAGCTAATACGTTATTATTTTTTATAATACTAGTACTATTACTACTACTACTACTATGGTAATAGTAGTAGTAATAATAATAATAATAATAATAAAAAATACTTCAATAGAAGTAGTGGCTTAGTTTGCGGAGATTGCATGTTCTCTCCGTGTTTTGAAGGTTTCCCCCCAGGTACTCTAGTTTCCTCCCCCAGTCCATAGACATGCATTGTAGGCTGATTGGCATCTCTAAATTGTCCGTAGTGTGTGATTGTGCCCTGCGGTGGGTTGGCACCCCATCCTGGGTGCCCCCTGCCTTGTTCCCCAAGTTTCCTGGGAAAGGCTCCAGGTCCCTCCGTGACCCTGTGTAGGATAAGTAGTAAAGAAAATGGATGGATAGATAGTAGTAATTGTTGTTGTTGTAGTAGTAGTAGTAGTAGTAGTAGTAGTAGTAGTAGTAGTAGTATAAAAAATACACCTAGTACAACACTGTGGCTTTATAGAAGGCATGGGAACACTTATTAACACCTATTAACTCTTCATTTAGTTCAATATCTATTATTGAAGAATAAATTATTTAAGTGAGGACAATTTTGTTCTGCTTGAGAAATCCTGGTTTGAAATTGATGCATTTGAAACTGAATAAAAAAACTAAACAAAACTCCACTGCTTTATTATATAAAACTGGACAAATCTATTCTGAGGCATGAACACAAACACAGGGTAATAAGTTAAGCCCTGGAGGTGTGTTACTTTGTTACTTGGAGGAAAAGGGAAAAGTACGGATGATAACAGTGAGTTGCTAGTCTTTGGGGCTCTGTGTCGAACGATCGACTAACACATTTGCTATTACTCCAGGGTTTAACAATAACAAGTTTAGCAAAAATCAAAGGGCTACAGCACTACACTCAGCATCTTGAATCCACTTCCTCAACTCCTCAATGATGAGAACTGGAAAGAGGACAAACGTGGGGACTTTTATAGACTACACTGATGGGATCACAGTTATGGTCATGAGGGGATGACCTGAACAAAGGAAATGAGCAAATGGAAAACTCCACTAGTTCTGAAGAAAAACTACTCGCTCAACAAGTGAGTTGAACCATTATTATGGAAATAAATGAAGCCCTTCGGCCATGCTGTTAGAGAAAAATCCACCCTGAACTGCATCATTTTCCTACAAAGCATGGCCGAAGTGTTTTAATCCTCTTACGTCAGAGCGATTAGCTGATGATTTTATAATTATTAACGAATGCCATTTTGTGCTTTTTGCAATGTTGTGAACATCCACAAGACGTTAGTTCCTGTTATCAATTAGATTATAGCAGCTATAAACAATTTGTCTCTATCTAACCTCTTTTTTTTTTCTTCTCTTGAAGTTAATAACACAAAAACAAACAAACAAACAAAAAAATAAAATGCAGCTTGTCAGGTTACAGAGAAACAACGAAGCACAAACTCCATTCTGTTGAACACTTTCCTTTGTTGGAAAACTGACATTGGAGACTCGTTCCATAAATGTCAAATAAATGCCTCCTTACAGAAAGATTCACCAATCATTACACATTCTTTGTTTGTTTGTCAATTATTATGCTTAGATTATGTAGATCGTCCACCGTACGAGTCCCTGTGGACGAGCTGTTATGATAGAAATGATAACAAATTAGAACAAACGCATGAATATAAACCTGTGATTTTAATTTACAGCTGGAACTACTGTCAGAATGTATTAATTCTGGTATTAATCTGCAGAATTAATCAACACCTTATGACCAGTCAGAAGCGCACTGAGCTATAAACAATACATTTCTTATTTTTACAAAGATCTCACTAACTAAAGCCCAGCTATTATAAAAAGTATAAAAAAAAGACTGAAAAGTGTGAATCAGTAAATAATTTTTCCCTTTAATTCTTCCTTCAAAAAAATTCCAGATTAATGACATGTTTCACATTGATATGGCAACAACATGCATCAGACTGTTAAACAGGACAAAGACCACGCAGCTTTCTACGTCTTTCTCTTTTCACTTGAGTTTTTCACAGGTGCTGGTGTAAGTAGCAAGAAAAGTGGAACTTCTGTACTTGTAGATGTAGATATCTGTAATTTCAGGACATTGCAGACTTCTTTTTTTTTTTTTTTTGTCAGGAAGCTCGCAGCATAATCTCGGACGAAGGGTTGGAGTGTCAAGTCAGGAGTAGAATTTAGGAATTTGGCTGTGTGATTTGAGCAACTGTGCCAGTCGAAAACCTGCTAAGTATACCTCAAAGTCTCTGTGAAGTGCCTTGAAAGGTGCAAAATTATTCGATGTGTTGACGTAATTTCCACTAACAGGTAGTCAGGGAGGGACATATTGAGCGGCCCCACCCCCTTTTAAATGGCCAATAGCATTTAGCTTACTTCACAGCATGGGCTAAGCCGTACTTAACTGTTAGTACCATGGATTTTTATAATGTTGGGGGCGGGGCACTTCAGATTCTAGTGAGCATTTGATTATACAGAAAATCTGATGAGAAGCTGAAGTGCAGAATGATGTCATCAAAATTGTTGATCTGTATTGGTGATCGAGAGTGACTGTACATTTTGAACGCATATATCTTCTAAATGTGAAATTTGTCAATGTTGTGGAGCACACTAGCTTTTAGATAACCTTAATGCTAACATATTCATACTAAAAGCCACAAGAATTCAGTTTTGTGCAAGTGACATGTTCCAGTATTTTTGATCACTGGAAAAATTGGTGGGTTCAAACAAAATCTGCCATGTTCTGAGTTGTTTAAAATGTCTAGATGAAGATATCAGGAAACGAAGGCTTAAATTCTGATCTCTCGTCTCATATTCATCTTTTGATCTCAAACCCAAATGTCTTCAGTGTATAGCAAAAAAAAAAAGAATTAGCCATGCTGTTCCAATACTTTTTTTTGGGACTATATACTCATGCTACAGTACTTGACTACATGGATCACTCTAGCATTAGTGTTCTGAGTGTAGGTAAATCATAGTACTTTTTAATTTTGAGAGTTTTTTTCTCTTTTTTTTATATAAAATATTAATCTTCACAACATTTAAGATCACCATTACAGAATAATTAAAAAAAACACGCATTTAATCCCAATAGCATGTAATCCTATTAAACGACCATGTGTACAAATTAAAAACCCCAAAACAATATCTAGACCAATTTATTAATAGTTTCCTGACAGTAATCTATACTCCAGATGCCAAATGCTTAGCAGCAATGTCTGAAACAATGGAGACGGACAAGCCCAATTGACCAGATATCTTCAGCACAATACTAATGTGATTATCTTGTTGAATGAGCTACACTAGTTAGCTAGATCTTGTGATATTTTACAGCACAAAAGCTCTGTATTAAACTCAAGATGTTACTTCGATTTTCAGTACTGATTGATTGTTGTGTCTGCTACAGTCTATATGTAACGCTCAATATAATGTGTAAGTAATGCCTTTGCTAGATGGCTAACTATGTAGCTAGAAACATGTATGTCTTAACATAAGCTAACTAGCTAGCTAAGGGACCTAGCAGACTTAGCATTTGGGTAAGTTAGCTAGCCAGTTAACTTTAACATTCTTTATATACTTTACTTTCTTGGTTTGTTAAGATCAGTGTTTAACAAATGTGTTATTTATGTAGTTTTTTTTTTTTTTTTTTTAACCAGACCTATTAACTCTTGCTTGATTAATTTCCTTGAGCATTGCTTTTACATTTACTCAAATGATTTATTGCTATAGAGGCGTAATCTACTATCAGGGAGTCTTTCCGTGGTAATCACTTTAGTAGGCGTATGAGATAAAATACCTCTGTAACAGTTCCACTGGAAAAGATTCAAATAATGCTTATGATAAGGGCTAAATGATGTCTTGTCTTATAAACCCATATCTTCCCTTCTTCTCCTGCTGCAGTAAACCTCTAGTACTTCATCTGTCGTTGTCTCGATATCCGTGATTTTAGAGTGTAGCTAGCTGGCTAGTAGTTTTCAAACAGAAACCTGAATAATACATGATCCTGATGAATCTGATGAATCCTGTTCATCACCATAGCGAATGGTAGATGGTAGCAGCTGGTAGCTTGATTTCCCAGGTGGATAAGTATAGAGGAATCGTAATGACGACTTTGTTCACTTTTTATGAACATAGTGCTCCAACCTGACACGCGTATATATTCAGCTACGTGTTTGAAGAGTGGTTCTGAAGATCTCGATGCAAGACTGAAGCCTGATGCGTGCATGTGTTTTTCCTCACCACAGTTGCAACCCACAAGAAACCAAACCAATTTTGTAGAAGGTTCAAATGTGAATGTTTTGGTTTTGTTTCTCCCTTCGCTGTCGTATTCTCACACAAATCGGCACAGCTGCAAACGGTAGAGCATACAATAATGCGGGTTTTATTTTTCAGTTCTATATTTCTGGCTTTTATATTTATGTATCGAATCTCTTTTTGTTCACTTTTATTCCACTATAAAGCTACTGAATCTAGGACGCAACAGACAGCCATAAACACGTGCTGATGCCGAGTGTACATAGCATTGTTTAAGTAACTGTGTTACAATGAGAATCCTAAACGTGTCATAGTTTTCAGTATCATCCATTATATCCGTTAATATTGACACTTTCCACAGGATATGTTGAACTTAATGCTGATGCCTAGAATACTTACAGAAACTTCATTATTACTTATAGACACAGTCAAATATGAAGCTGAAATATGAAAGGCAGTGTGACAGGGTTGGCCATAAATTTTCATGGGAGAGAAAATGCACCGGACTACTTATAACAACCTTTCCCATAATTCCATTCAAGTGCATTCATCATGTTTTATTTAGCAATTCCAGCAGCATTTTAAATTTAGATAGTGGAATTTTTTTTTCCCTCTACGAGGCATCGACTGAGTTCACCAACAATTTACCATAAGCAACGTTGGCCACAAATAGCTCCTGTCTATAGAATTCAGTGTGTTTTGTTTGAAGCCAGGTTTATGTTTGAGGGAAATATTTGCTTGCTCAGAGATTCAAAGCGAAAGACGCGAGTGGAGGGATTGAATGAGTGGCAAAGGTAGTTAGGAAGCGGTTCTTATCAGATTCTTATCCTTTTTGATGTCATGACCTCCAAAATGAGCATGAAGTAACTACATTGGTTTAATCTTTTCTTTTATTTAGTAGTTGAGAGTACATCACACATGAGAGAATTGTGGTGAAATGATTGTGTACAAACATTCAGTGGGACATTTTGAATAGAGCGATAACAAAGCTATCTGTATACTTAAAAGGAAATTCCACCATGAAACACCTTGTAATATGTTTGTATTGAATATTTGAAATGTGCTTAGCGATTTATATAACCACGTGTACTCAGTAGGGTTGGGCGATATGGCAAAAATATGGTATCATGATACTTGGACATTTCAACGATACACGATGCGTATCACGGTGTATAATTTAGCTAACAAACTGTCCGTAAAACAGTAGTAAAATAAATAAACATCCATCCATCTTCTACCGCTTACTCCTTCTTCAGGGTCACGGGGAACCTGGAGCCTATCCCAGGAAGCATCAGGCACAAGGCGGGGTACACCCTGGGGTGCCAGTCCATCGCAGGGCACACAATCACACACACACACTCACACACCCATTCATACACTACGGACACTTTATATATTGTATTTATCACAATATTGATGATATATTGATGTACAGTGCCCTCTACTAATATTAGCACTCTTGCTAAATATGAGCAAAGAAGACTGTGTGAATAGCCTCTGAGGAAATATATTTACTGTAAAAAATGTTGAGGCGTTCGATACTTATTTCCCCCACTGTATATTTTCAGTCTTATTGCGTTTCCTTTCTGTTTGAGTGACGCGCATGCGTGGACTCGCACTCATTCAGTGAAGTTTAATGGAGACTCGCTCACTGTCAGGACGAGCCTTTATATAAAATGGAAATACTGGTGTGAATTTCCAGTAAATGAACATTTACAGATAAGGATATAAAGGTAAAAATGTCATTTCTGTACTGAAGAAAACCTGTCTGGAACACATTAAACAGCACAGTTTGTGTGAAGCGTTTAATATAAAACATTCTTATCTTTTGGACGACCTGGATCGTGCACTTTTCCCACAGCAGCTCACTCTGTGACCTCTGCTGTTTCTAAGATTTGTTTTATTCATAGAAATGCATTTTTCATCTTTGTGAAGTGATGTCACTGACGGGGGTTTTCCACAGTGATGTCACAGACCCAACTCATCCATAATGAAACTCGCTGTCGATTATTTTAATTATCGTTTATTATCGATTTGATCGATTAGTTGTTGCAGCCCTACTTCAAAAATATTTTTCTCATATGAATTTGTAGGGGTGCCAATAATTGTTGCACATCTATATTTACTTATTTTTTTGATAAACCTGTGTTGTGTTTGAAATTGTTTGACAATTTTTCACAGCCTTATTGGCTCATATTTACCAAGGGTGCCAATATTAATGGAGGGCACTATATCGCTCAGCCCTTATACTCAGTCATCTAAACACCGATTTCATTTTTTAATTAAAAAAAACGAGAAAATAAGCTTAAATTTGATATCACTGATTAAAAATGGGTTATTAAAACGATAAAATTATTAATTATTTGTACTTGTCTCATTGCATCTGGAGGAGGAAGTTAGGAGATGGCAAGTGGAAAAAAAAAAACCCTGAGGTAACAAAATAATAAAATTTGCTGTTACTATAGTTAGTTTATCCAAATTTCCATTCAGAAACTCAGATTATGTGTTTGGTGCAATTCAGTCAGTATCAATGTGATATATGTATATATGTTATACAATCAATTCCTAATGTAATTATTAATTAAAAAAAGGGGGGGCTATATTCAGAAGTCTGTATTTTTAATGTGTTTTAAAGACATCTTGCGAAAGGGGGGCCTCGGTCAAATGTTAATGCCATTTGGGGGGACTTGCCCTGGAAAAGTTTGGGAACCCCTGCTTTAGTGTACCACGTAAAACGCTTTGGGGAGTGCTGTTATACACTGTACCTCAAGTCCCTCTGAATTAGCTCTTACTATAAAAGCATTAATGTATTAGAACAAGCACATAAACCTGTGATTTGGGATGCAGCTGGAACTACTGTCAGAACTACTCTTACAGAGAATTAATCAACACTCAAGCAGATTAGAGAACGGTACAAGACAATATACAACACTTTGCTACATGCTAGGTTTAGTCTGTCTGAAGATGTATAGATGACTCTGCATAATGTATTCATTTTCTAATGTGCTTTATTGTATGTTTATTTATTGCTCTTGTGCTATGGTGCCAAATAATCTAATTTAAACAATCTAATTTGGATCATCATCCTAGTTACAGTCAAGGATAGTCAATTAGAATTGGTAAAATTCACCCCTGAATGATGAGCCTCCTGACATAAAGTGGAAAGTCCCTTCCTCCAGTAGATGATGCTGCTACCACCATGCTTCACTGATGTTCTCAATGTGAAGAGCAGTGTTTGTTTCTGTCAAACGTAGTGCTTTGTGCTTCATTCCTCATGTGTGCTGAGTCTCCAAAATGCCTTGAGGCACACTCCAAATGGAATTCTTATTTCAATAATGGTTTTCTTCTCGACACTTCTCCATAAAGCCTTGTTTTGTGGATTTGGTGTCCTGTGAACAGCTTCTACCATCTGAGCTATGGTTCTGTCCAGGTCCTTTAGTTTAAGGGGGTGAATACTTATTTCAACTAAACATGAGAGGAACAAGTGCTAATACACAACAGTGCCACTAATGCATACACACACGCACTCACACTCTCTCATAGCAGTTTCTGCTGTGCATACATGAGTATGCACTATAAACCATACAAAACACACACGTACACAAAACCTAATGCTCTCTCCGTACAATACAGTAGCAGTCCCAACCAGCAGAGGTCGCTATAATATGTATTTTAGGATCAGAAGATTGTTGCAAGAAGAAAATATACTGAATGGGTGTGTCATATGGCAGTATTTCCCAAATTAGTTACGCCTCGTTATTTATTACATACAGTTACATTTTCAAATAACAGAAACTCAGTGGTTATTAACCTTTTGCTACAAAAACTCATTTTGAATTAACCCTTTTATTAAACCTTTTTTGTACACACTACATGCTGTTACAAACTAAATAAAGCTATACACAGAAAGCCTGAACGCACACATAACCAAGAGGTCTGTACTTCCTCTATTTGACAGTTTGTGCAATGTGTGTACAGTTTCTTGAATATTTACTGAAATGGAAATAAGTAAGTAATATGAGAAGATATAATGGGATTTTCTGTACTGTACTATGTCTAAATCGATTCTCACGGACGTACGTCTGTCATTAGGGAGAGTCTATGGAGACGGATGCACATGCAGAACTTCTTTATTACAGACCAAACACAGGGAAACGGATTCAGGTGACAGATTCGGGGAATAAGAGAACCAGGACAACCAGAAATTCAGAAAACTAGAAGAAAAAAACTACATATAAACAAACAGTGCATAAACCAAACAATAACAAATGTACAAAAATCAGAAACACAAAACTGACCTGATGCAATGCCCCAGCAACTAAGAAGAAAAAACAAGGAACTTTTAAACAGAGCACTGATCAAGCAGATAATAACAAACCGTTGAGCAGGTTGCAACAGGAAATGGGGGAGACAACAGAAGTTGTTTTACATGGGGAACAAGGTGTCCTCTAGTGGTCCAGAGTGGAACTACCCCTGGGGGGAAGGGGGGGGGGGCAATGACAACATATAGTCTTCTATCTCGACTGTCTTACAATAGCAGGTCTTGTATTAAAGACATTCTGTTGATGCAGTGCTTAATTAAAAGCAGCTATAATTAAAACTTGCACCCTGTCTGTTATTACACTTGTATAAGTTGATGTATTAATCAACATTTATTGTTATTTCAGCTTTGGGTCTATTTTCATTAACCCACAGCAGTACCTGAGATATAAGCTGCTAATGTTTATGTAACTTCATGATGAGTGTTGTATATTTTTAAATATTGCAATACAGTATCCAATGCATTGAACATTTTGATCCAGAACTTTCCACTGACACAACACATTAGGTCAGAGTTAAAATTATTTATAGGCCTTCTTGTTCGAGAGTTATTGAGGTTTGGACTAAGCCCATTCAATTCAAGTGATCACTCAAACAGGCTAATAACTAAATATTAAAAAAAAGAACTCTTTTAGTAAATATAACAACAATGATGATGGTTGGTTGTGATTTGTAAATGTGATTTGGTGGTTGTGAGACTATTAATGCTTTTTTTTTTGCATTTAGTCCGAAGCCATAAACAAAGGTAAGCCAACAACAGAACTGACCAAGCAAATCTGTGCTCTCAACATGATTCGTATAGGCTCCGGGCCTTATTTCGCAATATCTTAAAACAACGGCAGTGCTGCTGAATAAAACAATGTAAGCTGTTCAGCCCCATTGACCGAACTGAACTACTGCTTAATGTGCTGTTCAATAGAAGATGCATTCAACCAAATAGCTGTAGTGGGTTACAACCAGGCCTATAAACACTAAATGCTACTAAACGGCTTGCAATCCCATCAGGGCAAAGCGCTGCAAGTCCCTTGTTTTGGCAATTACACAGTGTTTTAGTTTCCAAAATGATGAGGGAGAGACTACAAAATTTAAGCCAGCAAATTTCTGGTTTAAAGGAAAACAAGATTATAATCTGCATTACTGACTTTATACTGTATGATTTTATACATCCATATATACTCAGGGAAAGTTACGCGTATTCTTGGATCTTCCTTTTTATTATGCAAATCACCTGCATGTAGTTTATAGCTCATGCCCCGAGGTTGCCAGCTATTCGGCAGCTTATAAAATAGCACTTGATCCAGCACATCCTATCATTTTGCAATGCTCCTCTGCTCTTAATGTTGACAACCAACCTACATACACGATCTTGGAAATACTAGATTCCAGATATCGAGTAAGAGGAAGGAAGTATGGAAGGATACGGTCGTAAGGAGAGGTACTGGCTCCCAGCTCGAGGCATTTTCGATCCGTTACTCATCAGAGTACGTCCATGCTTGCTGCTCCACACCCAAGATGTAGACTTCATAAGCACTCAGCTCCCAGATTAAGCTGTTTTGGAGGGGTGGTGATCTGTCATGTGTGCTCCATTTGATTCTCTTTAAATCTGAATTCCATACGAACTCCAAGACCCATCAAATGATCCTACCTCCTGCGCTCAGTACTGAGACTACTAACTTTGCTCATCTGTATATACAGTATATACTCAGTACTGTATACTACACAGTATATACTCACGCCACAGTATATACTCACGCTAGTGTGCGAAGACTTGTTTCTAGCCTTCCCATGTGTGAAGTTGCTGAGGATTTTGATTGTGTACTATTCTGGTTTTGGCACTAGTTGGTTTCGAGTTGAGCCTTGCCTAGTCCATTCTGATTGCTGATCACCTGGATCATGACTTTGATTCAGATTTGTACTGTCTGAGAGGCCGGGTAGTAGTGGAAGGCTTAAGGTGTAGGGAGGAGGGAAAAGGTAGAGCTGGAATAAGAGTCAAGAAAAAACAGAAACACAGAAAACGAATGCAATATTTTGGTCCTATGAGAAACTGTAGTAGCCAAAATGTAAATGTTTCTAACTAAAGCTAGCTAATTAAACAGAAATGATATAATAAATTGTGACAGTTGGTTGTTTGATTTACTTATGTGCTAGACTAGCTTTGTTGGCAGGGCATTCACTAAATTCCCGGGGTATATGTACTGTGACGTAGAATAAAAAATTACAGCTCTCTGAACATGTGCAGAAAACTTTTTTTTGCACAGGCATTCCCAGGTTTAGCCATGTAAAACCACTTTTCCACTACACGGTACGGCTCAAGTCGACTTGGCTCGCTTTACTTTTCTGAGCTTGCTTTTCCACCGCAGTTATTGCCGCCTCAGCGTGGGTGCCATCTTCCACTCGCCTTCACGCAGGAATAATCTTGTATTATAGAAGCCCTGTACAGATACACAGTCAGGCCATATTACAAACACATTTATACTCGGCTCGCTTGGAACTTCGACCGAGGTGGTATTAAAAAAAGTACCAGGTACTATCCACAGTGGAAAGCCCCCTAAAAGCGGGCAAAGTCGAGTCATACTGTGCAGTGGAAAAGTGATGAAGGACAAAAGTCATATCGGTAATATATTAAAAATATCTATATTTTTTAAAATCCTGTAAATGCTGAATGAACTGGTTCTTCAAACTGTCAACTTTGCTCTTTCTGTGTAAATAAAGTTGGGTAGGAAAATGTGGATAATTATGAGTATGTTTTTTATCATTGGGCAACAGGTAGCTGAAACGATAATGAGGTTAAAAAGAACTAAGGTTTCACTGCAGATTTTTAGTCTTGCATGTTAGGACACATGATATAATTGATGTAAAGTCAGTAAGACTCGATGTAAAAAGGTATTTGGGCACAAAACCCCTGTGATCATGGACAGGTATCTGAAGTTCTAGCAGTATGAATGGAAAACCCCTGTGATCATGGACAGACACCTATCTGCAGCAAATGGCTTTTCTTCCCAAACTGTGCATGATTGTTGACCTATTCAAATAGGCCACGCCTACCCAATGACGTAACATCTGTTACACTGTCCTGAAATCCTTGGGGGAAAAAAAGTGCCTGCCTTGTTGGCAGATTAGCAAACATGTTCTATGTTTTAGGTCATGAGCAGATCCTTTCTTTCTCCACACTTTGGCCTTTCCATCACTTTGGTAGAGGTTAATCTGGGGACTTTTGAGGCTCATCTCTATTTCTTTGCGAATTCCAGTCTGGCTTTCTGATCCTTACTGCTCATGAGTAGTTTGCACCTTGTGGTATGGCCTCTATATTTCTCCTCTCAAAGTCTTCTACGAACTGTGAATTGTGATATCTTCACCCCTGCCCCATGGAGGTTGTTGATGTCACTGTTTAAGTTTTTCTTCACTGCTCTCACAATGTTTCTTTCATCAGCTGTTGTTGTTTTCTTGGGCCGAACCATTCGGTGTTTGTTGCTCAGTACACCAGTGCTATCTTTCTTTTTCAGGACATTCTAAATGGTTGTATTGTCTATACCCAAAGTTTGATTTTCCCTCTTTTCTCAGCTTCAAAATGGCTTGCTTTTCTCCCATAGACAGCTCTCAGTCACATGTCTGTCACATGTTCCAATATTTTTTCTCGCATAAATATTGGGTGGTCTGATAGAAAATGTGCTAACTCTCTTGTCATGTTCATTTTTTGATCTCAACCCGAAATGCCTTCAGTCTACAGCAAAAACAAATGAATTGACCTTGCCGTTCCGATAGTTTCGGAGGGGACTGCATGACAGGATAAGTTTTTCTTCTACTAATAGCAAGTAGGCGCTAAAGTTCTGAGCGGGGATCTGAAGAAACGTCAAACCACACACACCAGGAATCATTCGAGCCAATCATTTGGATATTTCTCTCTACAATGTTGTACCTAATTTGCATGCAATTGAGAAAATCTCAAATCAAATATTTCCTGTCATGAGGTTGTTTGCAATATTGAGTGTAGGGTGTTTTTAAAAATTTTTTTTTTTTTAAATCAGTCTGTTCACTACTATTACAGACAGTGTGTATTTGTCTAAGAGCTTGTCGAAGAGCTCAGCAGTATACAAAAGCTCAGTAGTTTGCCTGCATTCGGCGGCTTGTAAGTGGTATAAGTGTATATCTTCATTCAAGCGTGTGTGTTCTGTCCCAGCTGGAATTCCTGTTGCATTTTTGTAGGAATGAAATAGCACTGATTGTTGGCTCTGATGCTGCTGATAAAGATGAGGAATGGAAGTAATGGAGAGAAGGAACAGAAGCAAGATGGAAAGAATGAGGGGAAAAAGAGAGAGAGAGAAAGACAGGGTGAGGAATAGAAGGAAAAATCTTGCCTGAGCTCTGGCAGTCTCCTCTGGATCAATATGGAGTGTTAAGAGTGAGAAATGGAAAAGGGAGAGAGCAAAGTGGGGATTTTTTTTCCTCCCCCTGCGCTTGTCACTTATTCTGTCTCTATTGACAGCCGGTTGCTCTCTACTTGTTGAAAGATTAATAGGTGATAAAATAAAGCATTTCAGAGTAATGTTGAATAAGGGAGCAGAATTTGCATTATTTATGATTCAGCAATTGAATGAATATTAATTTATTGTGAAGATCAGCTCATGCAAGAACATATTATAAAATATTCTGATAAATGGGATGCTTGTTGCTAAGCTCCTGCAGGTGTGTGTGTGTGAACTCTGCCGTTTCATGTCCATTTGTTGTCACACGGACTTAGAAGCTGTAGGGATTCGCTTCGTAGGAAGTGGTAGATATTGCTACATAGGGCTGGAATACATTAGTAGTCTAAATCCAGAACATCCTGGGGCATACACACAAACACGGAAGAGAGGATTTGTGCGTAGGTTCCAGTGCAAAAACTGAAGAGACTCCTCCAACCAAATCATGAGCTTGAGCTACAGCGTGAACGCCTTGAACTTGCAAAGTAAATTAGGAAATGTTACTGGTGTCTTAGTGAAGAAATGGAGCTTATGTAAGGAATAAAACACTTGGGGATGTGCCGTTATAGGAAAATAATTCATGACCGGGTGGTGTAATGAGGTCTGATGGGAAGTGGAGTTACTGCTACCACCTGGAAGTTGATTTTCTTTGAACCGTATGTTTTATTTCCCTTATACCACAAAAATTTGCCAATTTTAAATGTTTTACTGAACATACGTTCAGTATATCAGTTATACGTAGTCCTTTTTAACTATTTATAGTCACATTTAATGTTGTGGAACATCTGCAAGACAAGTTATCGCTTGGGTTATACAGTAGCAGCTATAAAGTCTTTCTCTCACCTGTCTCTCTTTCCCCCCCCCTCTCTCTTTTGAAGTTATTAAGATAAAAACCCACAGCTTGTCATTTGACATCCAAGCCCTCCTTTCAGAAATGTTCAGTTAAGCTTCACCATATCAACACGACTGTATTTCCCCCACGTTTTAAAATCTGTTTATTATTATCCTTAGATTATGTGGCGAGTGAGTTGTTATAGATACAGTAGAAACATTAGTATATTAGAAAGAGTGCATTCATATTACATAAAATAAATAGTAAACTTGCGATGGTGATTGCAACTGATAAAGGTATACATTTAAGCTACGTCTACAATAATCAATCGATTTGAAAACCTACATTTCTCTACATTTTGGCCTTCCGTCCACACTGAGGTGGCGTTTTTGAGTGAAAATGGAGCTTTTCAAGAACGCTCTCCCAAGTAGATAAATCTGACAACGCAGTTTTTGCGTTGTAGTGTGCACCGAGAAAAACGGAGATATTCAAAAACTATGACGTATTTTGAGTCGTGTGACGCGGCGTGTTTTTCAACTCGAAACAAACAAGATGGTGAACGATGATGTACTGCAGTCATTGTGACTGCAGTTTGATCGCTTTTGTTAAAGATTAAAGTCACTTTTTATACATCCTTCAGATTGAATTTTTAAAGAAACAGCTGACGGACACGACTTCAGACGTTTCAGTGCGGACGAGCCACTTTCGGAAAAGGTTCATGAAAACGATAGTGAAGATGGAGAGGGTTTTAAAACGAAAATGCAGCTTTCAGATCTATCCGGATTAATGTAGACATAACCTTACGCACACCTGTACGCGGTGCAGTGAAGTAAGTGTGCTTTTTAACTGTTTCATATGAGAGAGAGAGAGAGAGAGAGAGAGAGAGAGAGAGAGAGAGAGAGAGAGAGAGAGAGCACGCACTTCATTTCTGCGAGCACTGAGATACATGTGCGCATTCATGTGCCAGGATCTGTCACAGCACCTTGTGCTCATTCTTAATGGCCATGCCATCTTAAAGATACTGTATAAATGCCATAACATCTTAAACATAAAACTGTTTGAGTGTCCCAATGTAATCCTTATTGACTCAAACTAGGAAGGTTACTCGTACCAAAAAACATACTCATAGCTGGTTTTGAAACAAATTGGTATTGATGTGTTCTGCATACCTAATCATTTGTTCATCGTTAATAAAAGATTATTTAACAGTGTATACACATTATTAACTACATCAATTGTCATTTGAATAAGTAGTTTTTTGTTCATAGCTATTACTGAGCGAATAGTGATGGTTATAAAGTGGTAGCAAAAGTCGTAATGCTACAATCTATCTATAACACACTCACCCTGTTTGTAAATTTTCCTATTAGCCTGTTTGTATGAATTTGAATAAACTGTGATGGCTCGTTGACCCTTGATTTCACGCTTCAATCCCGAGAGTCAGTCCCTGTGCTCACGTAGTTCAAGCTCACCCTCTACTTCTTGAAGGGTTTTCATCCTAGAGAAGTGTACTGAAAGGTTCTCAAATCTAATTTATGCGTGTGTGTATGAGAGAGAGAGAGAGAGAGAGAGAGAGAGAGATAGATTTAACGTTCGGATTAGATTCATTCATGCTTCATTAAGGCTTGATCGCATGGCCTGATTGCAGGAGGTATTATTATATTTCAATTAATTTGAGAGCCAGATTAAGATATTAAAACACACACACGCACGCACGCACGCACGCACACACACACACACACACACACACACACACACACACACACACACACACACGCTCTTACACTTCAACCCAAGCAGCGTGCGAGATCAGAGATCTGGGTGAGGTAAAGCCACAAACCTAATTGAAGTGGAGTGATGTCATGCATGTATGGGATTAGCACTTAGCAATTAGCATTCAGGCGAGGACAAGAAAGATGAAAGTGAGAAGAAATGGAATTCATGCAGGTAATGTATTTTTACACTACCGTGAATATTTCAGGTACTCGCTAAGGCTGCTGCAGAAAGCAAACCAGAGAGACAGACTCCACGGTGTGTGGAGACAGATGCCATTAAGCATAATTCACGGGAGGTCCATTAATGCCTCGGCCACGCCAATGTCCATTGATGCAGGTTTTCTCTCTGCCATTAGCATGTGACTGACCACAATTACGAATGACGTCAATAGCATTAGTCAATCATTTTTTGCCAGCTTTGTTAACACATTGATATAGATAGAGTAAAAAGAAACCGAGACAGAATTATTTTGGTTTGGAGGATTTTGCATTAAGCATTTGGCAAGAAACTGATGACATACTGTACCTTTTAATCTCCAGTACAGTTTCATGGCTGCAAACGTATATGAATTTGTACCAGATTAAATGAAAATATGTGAACAGTTTTGGTACACAAGGAGGAACCACTTTACCTTGAGAACATCATCTCTGCAGTGAAGCATGATGGTGGTAGCCTCATATTAAGCGTTACCCATCACCTCTTGGCTGCATTTCTGACTTGCACCCTCCTTCTTAGGTAAATAACTTTTGGTTGGACGGCCTATTTTCACTTTAATTTATGCTTTTGTTGTATTTTTTCCCCCATTTTTCAAATACATGCGGCTGTATCTTGCAGGACTCGGGAGAAGTGTTAGGGTGTATGCACATGAAGTTTAGTTTATAAACACAATAATCCAGAATCTATATCCAGACAGGTCCTACACAGTTTATGTTCAAAAACTAAGAACGAATCAAAAGAATAGTCAAGAAATCAAAGGTTTATACTGGAACATTTCTATGGCATCAGCTTACACAGGGACTTATATGTCAGATGCCGCTTAATCAGATTAAAAAAAATTGTTGATATGGTGAAGTTTATTATTATTTTTTTTTTTACATAAGGAGACCTTTATGAAGCTGTAGAACCTTGGGGTGGGAGAGTGTAGAGGAACACTCGGGAGACAGGCGGAATCTCAGCGAGCTCTGGGCTCACGTCAATTCAGTCTGCGCTTTTCAGCGTACTTTCAAAAAACTCAACAAAATAAAAAAAACTCGAGCAAATTGGTCTGTCCTGGACGTCATCAAGTTCAAGCTGTGTGTGTGTGTTGTGTGTGTCTCGCAAGCTCCACCAGCTATCTCGCATTCTCCTGTCTTTTTTTTTTTTGTTGTTTTTTTTTTTTTTTTTTTTAAACTCTCTCTCACCAGTTACAGGAGCCCCTGAAGGCACAAAGAGGCACGCATAAGTAAACCTTGGCTAATTAGACACAGTAGAATCATAACGCGTTACCTGCCGGTTCGACCCGCCTCCTCTCAGCCGACGCTCAACCACACCCCGTCTGCCACAGTCGCATTTTCAGACGGAGTCTCCAGAGAGCTTTGTAGAGGTAAAGCTGTCACTTTTTTGTCTTATTACCTTCATGAGTGAGGGAAAAAAAGAGCGGCTAGTAAGGGAACGACAATTTATAGCTGCTGTAATTGAAGTGATGACAGGAACTGACTTATTTCACGGGCGTTCCACAACATTACACTTAACAATAAATGGATAAAAAGTTTAATGTGCGGTCCTTTAGTAAAAAATTGTTAGCGTTGACAAATTGCTGGTGTATAAAAGGAATTAGGCACTTCGGAACGTGCTGTTGTTTAGAAATGGTCAACTTTGGTGTGGTAACAGTAACTCTGCTTCATCATACCAACCAATTGTTGTTTATTTTCCTATCCAACGATTGAAGGTTAATGTGATTTTGCATTCATTTCTGCGATCGCGAAATCCTGGAGGGACTGGTTACTATTCAGAGATCTAGGCTATCCAATGATTGAAGGTTACCGAATACTACAACAGAACCGCAGATTAACATTTTTATCCATTTATTGTTAAGTGTAATGTTGTGGAACGCCCGTGAAACAAGTCAGTTCCTGTCATCACTTCAATTACAGCAGCTATAAATTGTCGTTCCCTCACTAGCCTCTCTCTTTTTTTCCCTCGCTCGTGAAGGTAATAAGACAAAAAAGGGACAGCTTTACCTCTGATGGTTACAAAGCTCTCTGGAGACTCCGTCTGAAAATGCGACTGTGGCAGACGGGGTGTGGTTGAGCGTCGGCTGAGAGGAGGCGGGTCGAACCGGCAGGTAACGCGTGATAATTCTACTGTGTCTAATTAGCCCAAGTTTACTTATGCGTGCCGTTTTGTGCTTTCAGGGGTTCCTGTAACCGGTGGGGGGGGGAGAGAGAAAGCGAGATAGCTGGTAGAGCTTGTGAGACTCCGCAGTATTCCGAGGAGCTTGCAATTATGCAAAATTACTGCAGGTTTTCCACAGATTTGGGCCAAGACGTGTCATGTGACGTCATCACAATGCGCAATAAGCCAAAGCCCTCTTCGATTCACGTGCGTCGTACATGAGTACAGCTAAAAAGGTCTCATTTACCAACAAACATCACTTCAAGTAAACTCCTCTGTCCTGAAGAGGGGAACTTTTACAAAGCACTGTGACTGTTCCAAAGCACCGACACTCGGGACTCCGTCCATAAATGATAAATAAATGTGCCTAACAACAAAAATCACCACATGGATGATTGATTATAAGTTGTCTTTGTTAAACAGGATGTTTTTAAATCTGTTTTTTATTAGTCTCAGATTATATGGAACAGCCGCCATGCAAGTCCCTGTGTATGAGCTGTTACTATAGAAACAATAACGTGTTAGAACGAGCGCATTAATATAAACCTGTCGTTCACGTTACACCCGGAGCTACTGTCCGAGCCGTGCAGTTATACGGAAATAATGCACACGCAACCATGCTTCGTGATTAATTATGACAGAAAATCAGCAGCGAGATGGCAGTGAACACATCCTTTTTTACGCATTTCCTTTCAAAGGTGAACCGTTGTCTGTGGATGTACCGTGCTGAAATGATTGCGGCGCATTAGCTCTTTAACAACCTGCCATGCCTGAGCATTAATGAAATCTCTGTGACTGGATAAAAGCTAGAGTGTCAAAATCAGGTCCAGGGGAGTCACAGCAATACAGCGATTTGTGTTTTTCCCTCTAACACATTCAATCCAGGCCCTAAAGCCCTCGGTAATTTGTTTATGAGCTGAATTAATCTGAAACCCCTGGTTATACAAACATGTACACAGCATCATTCAGCTGTTCTGGAGTAGAGGAAAGTGAGGTTTATTCAACATTCTGTCTGTTTGCATAGTATAATCTACCGGCTCTGTGTGTGTGGGTGTCTGTCGGATTTTATAAATGCATACGGCCATATGCTTAATTGCTCTGTTTACCAGCAAAAATGCCACTCTTTGTAATTGTAGAGTTTTTCATTCTCCTTTTGTGAGTGCTTGCTCAATGCCTGTCGTTTTTTTTTTTTCTTCTTCTTTTCTTCTTTTTTTTTTTTTTTTTTTAAATAGAGTAACTCTTCTGGATGATCGATGAAGGGCATGCCTACAAAGAAGCCCACAGTACAGTACTTTACTGCTTGTGCATACGTCTCAGTTATAAGAAATGATTATTTCTTTTGGGCTGTTTTCCAGCTGGCAGCGAAGCTCAGCAGAGGAAATGGTGTGCTGCTGAACAAAAGGTTGCGAGCTTAAATCCCAGGACTGCTAGACAGCCATCGGTGCACAGTCAAATGAGACCCTTAGTCCTAAACTATATACTGTATATTTATGTACTGTATATTTAGATATATATTAGGATTGATTGGTCTTGGATAAAAACATCTCCCAGGTGAATAATGTAAATCCTGAGAACTTGGAGGAAACCCACACTGATGTTAACCCAAGCTGACCCCCAAACTCTCCATTATTATTAAGCATGATGGGGGAAAAAACCATTTGTACACTGAATACAGATTTTATTCTCAATCAAGGGTTTAATGCTGCAAAAAGTGTGAAAATAGCTTGAATGTAGTCTATAAATATCTCTAGTATTTCCTGTTAGAAGATTATAATAAACAGGCGCATGGTGGTTTAGTGGTTAGCACGTTTGCCTTGCAGCTCCGGGGGCTCGAATCCTGCCTCCGCAATGTGAGTGTGGAGTTTGCATGTTCTCCCCGTGCTTTGGCGGTTTCTCTTGGGTACGCCAGTTTACTCCCCCAGCCCAAAACATGCGTTGTAGACTGACTGGCATTTCAATTCAATTCAGTTCAGTTTTATTTGTGTAGCGCTTTTTACAACGCTCATTGTCTCAAAGCAGCTTTACAGAAATATATAAACACAGGATACAGATTTTAACAGTGTTTGTTAATCCCAAAATTCCTACTGTAATTGTCCGTAGTGTGTGAATTGTGCCTTGTGATGGCTTGGCAGATGGCTTGGCAGGGTGTCCCCTGCCTTATCTACTCTGAGTTCCCTTGGATAGGCTTCAGGCTCCCCTGTGACCCTGTGTAGGGTAAGCATTATGGAAAATGGATGGATGAATCGAGAGTACAATAAAGTAAATATAACGATTAAACCTATTAATAACCTATGTACTATCAGCAGATAATTTTTTCTAAATTTAAGCATTTTCTAGAAAGAATCAGATCTGCCAACAGAACAAGAATATTTAAAGCTTAAAATGTGTAAAAGCATCTAAAAGTAGGCTGAATATTATACTATTTCTAATAATCTCATAATAAACCAAATATTCGACAAATTTGCTCATGTTTAGGATACTTTCACTTGCTTAGATATGTTTATTGCAGGGAAAGGTTTACATTTAGGCCTGCTTTAAGAACATAATCTCGACATCATATGAAAATCTACATATATGAATATATGCATAAAATTGTAAAAACAAAATACATAAATAAATAAATAAAAAAGTCTGGAGTTTGTTTTGTTGAGAAGGGGGAAAAAAAGGAAACTTTTCTACAATAGTTAGCTAAACATTTCAGGTACGAGGCTTTAATTCTACCACACTATGTAGCGTTTTGATGAAAAACAGCGGCATCAGATAACATTTGTTTGGAAAGTATCCAATCTTTAAGGAGGGCGTTAGTCAGAGAAACAACCAAGAGACTGAGGCTAACACTCAATGTGATGCTACCACCCCCATTCTTCACTGTGTTTGAATGTGGGAGGAGTATTGAGAGCGTTTTATGTGTAAGAGGAGTTCAAACAAGACAATTCGGTGTAAAAGCATTCAGTGTGTGCTTTTATGACTTGGAACACATAATGTGACACGCTGTGTATATTTACCAGTCAGCATTATTTATGTATGTATTTATTTATCGTTATCGTTAGTTTGGTTTAGTGAATTAGTTGGTTTGTTTGATTTAAAATACGTTAAGTATCTTACAGGTCTGGAGGGTTAGCGTCGATAAAGTGTTTTGCTGGGATTTGTCGACAGCCTGCAGTTAAATTTAGGAACCACCAATCCTTCCAGTAATGGAAGGGGTGTGTGGATGGGTTGGGGTGGGTTGGGGTGGGTGGATGGTGAACTCGACTGCACTGCAGGGGTATGCAGAGGAAGCAGTGGTCAATGGCTGTGTCACTGTTTATAAAACACACACACACACACACACACACACACACACACACACACACACACACACACACACACACACACAAACGGCAAATAAAAATACTGATTTAACCAGAACAACAAGAAAGGAAAAAAAGTTAAAGGAAACGATTGATGAAAAGAGTCTGCCAGAAAAGTGAAAAAGAGGTGACAGAGAGCAAGAGACAAAGCTGGACAACTGGATGAACATACTGGTTTTTGTTAATGGTCATTTTGTTAAGGGACATTTGTTAATGGTCTCGTGCATTTAATAAACTCCTCCAGTACAGACGTGTAATTCGAAGGTTCAAAAATGAATCATATAATAACCCTATGTTCCATCACAAGATGACTGCACCTGTTATTTACAACCCCCCCCCCCCCCCCCCCCCCCAATCTCTCTCTCTCACACACACTTATAAATGTCTCTCATCTCCCCTTACACCCTGTGATCATGTCTGAGTTCCCTGGTCTTTGGCTCAAGGGTTGTATTTAGATGAAATGTCACTTTTAATGGAAAATGTGATAGAAACAACATCACAGAATATTGCTTGAGCCAGAAGGGAGTGATGGAAGTTGTCCAGGTGCTGGCCGGAGAGTTTGAGTGAGGGTTTGTATATTTATGTGCACACATTATGTGTGTGTGTGAGGTGCAGTCTAGACCGTTCAGACATAACCACAAGATGCTCTCACATAGACGAATTTAACCCCTCAGACACATCGTGGAATGTTTTATTCGTTTTATTCAAGAGCGGTGTGACAATGATTGGAAATTTGAATTTATTAATGAACGACATAGTTCTTTAAAAAAAAAAAAATCTATTAAAAGCTGTATTTAACATTATGAAACATCCTTTACGTCTCTTTTTTTTCTTTCTCTCTCTTGAATTTAATAAGAGCGGGAAAAAAAACAAAAAACATAGTGTCCTGAAGACTCTCCCATGACGTAAAACTGTTAGAGAGCACTGACACTTGAGACGCCTTCCAACAATGATAAATAAATGTCTCTTCACAAATTCTTTCAATCTGTTTATTATTCAGTTTAGATTATGTACAGCATCCTTCATCAAATCCCTGTATACGTTTTTTACTGCAGAAATGATAACATGTATGGAAACAAAGTGCATTTAAATAAACCTGTGGTAATTTGGAAAAGTATTAATCGGGGTTTGATTAAAAAAAAAAAAAAAAAAAAAAATCCCATACTGTGAACATGGTGCTGTGCTGTGGTGCAACACTGTGCTGTGAGCATGGTGCCATTATTTTTTTTAGAAATAGAAAGAATACGACACAAGTGCGACTCCAAGAGGAGTCCATCCACCAAAAGCCGTTGTCAGAGTAACAACCAAGAGACCACGGGTAACGCGCAACGTGATGCTGCCACCACCATGCTTCATTGTAGTGATAGTGTTATCAGGGTGATGTGTTTGAATGTTGTATAAATGTTGAGAGGATTTTGTGTATATGAGCTATTAAATCTGAGAGTATTTGGTTGTGTGTGTGTGTGAAAGGTAAATGTACTGTATAAGACTAAATGTTGAGGTTAACCGATTCATGGCTACCCTGTATTCAAAATAAAACGTTGGGACTTCTCTGGTAAAATTATGTTTTTGAAGCCTAACAGTGCATCTTACTGAGAGAAATCAGTCACGAGGAAGTCAAGAGTGCAAGGTGATGCATGTTCGCTTTGGCTATTCATAGTACCTGCATAAATGGTCAAAAATATACAGTGTCACAATCTTACCCCTTGTTTTTGTATGTGCTCCATGATCATGAACCTTACTATGTACCTTAATATTTAAAAATATGTACTAGAGATTACGTAATAATTAGGTAGTTCATGCACTATAAAGTAAAGCGCTAATTATATTTGACATCAGGCTGTATTCATGGCGCGAGAAAGGAAAAGTTCCAACAGTTCTGTGATGAAAGAAGAAATAACTTTGTTTTATACAGAGATTGCCTCCAGTTGTGTGATTTAGTTTCTACACCGATGTCAGGTGCTTCACATGCCCCCGGAGAATCTACCACATCAGCAGCAGTAGTGCTAAGATAAAAAAAAAACACACACACTGTACTGTACTTTTTTCTTATTTCATTCATATTTTTTTTTCTTTCTTAAGATACTTGGATGAAACCTCTGCTATAGCTATTTCAGGATATTTGCATTGTCTTTACAGTAATATATTCATAACAAGGTTAATAATTAATCACAGGTTTCGCTTCACTTAACCGTCTTCTGCATGCATTTGAAGTCTGTAAAAAAAAATTTGCTATAGTTATACCTCATTGCTGCTGAATTCTCAAGTCGGATTGGTTAGAATTTCTGTAAAACTAGAGATATGATTTATATATTAACTTGGCCGTTATGAGGTCCGCAGTGACATCATAGATTAGGTGATTGAACTTAAATGAAGGAAGGTATGGTTGGTCTCTGTGGAGGAACCCTTAAATGTCTGGACTCCTAGGAACCTTTACAAGTGTTTCTAATTTTCCAACAGTGTTTCATGTAGAACCTCTTTCAAAGGCTAGAAATGTTAATCATCCAGAGAGCTGGAGGAAGCTTTAATAAAGACATATGTTATATTACTGTAGTTATATTACTGTAGTTAAGTGTAAAATCTATAAAAATACTGTTTGGGCCTTGCAGTTAAGCATCAATTATAGCAAAATTTGTTGTTTGCTCAGTTTCTCTTGAAGTTGGGATTGTTACAGAGAGAGAATTCAGCCACGAGCAGGATTTGTTGTTCTTATTAACTACAATCTTATGATTGTAGCTACAATTAATCCAGCCTGTTACTGAGAAACACAAAGTCCCCCGCCCTGAAGATTTTGCCAGTAGATTTCCTGAACATTTTATTTCAGAGTGCTAAATGACCACCTGAAAACAAGTTTCTGGTATCACTTAGCAGCTATATATAGTTGTTCCCTCACCAGCCCCCCCTTACCCCCCCCCCCCCCCAAAAAAAAAAAAAAAAAACAAAAAACCACAACATCAAAAGACAACCCAATAAACAAAACACAGCTTGTCAAGTTACCAAGAAACCTGAAAATGAAAAATTATGGAAAGTGCAGGACATTTACTGTCTGATTTGAAAATTCAACAGTGGTATGGTATAAGGAAAATTTGAATAAGCTGACCAGTATATTGTAGGTAAACCTGGTGTAGTAGCTGAGTCACCTCATGTCATTTTTCCAGTCATTAAAAATTATCCTAAAAATTTGTTATTATCTTGAAAATCATCCTTATACATTGTAATATTGGTAGATTGCTTTTTTTTTCTTCCTGTTCAACTCTCAGCATAATCTTTTAATTAATATTTATGATCAGATCCTCAAGTTTATTTCATTAATACTTAGTATCTGACTCGTGTAAGTTTAAAAATATGGCTGGCCTGAATGGATAAACATATCACGGAGAAAAACAAAATACTCAACTGTGAGTTCAGCAGGAAGTTTCTCAGTCGTGTTGAACACATCTAGACACATCTCGATGCAAATCTCATGAAATGAAAGCTGAAATTCTGATCTGTCGTCTCATATTCATCTTTTGATCTCAAACCGAAAGTCTTCAGTGTATAGCAGAAACAAAAGGATTGGCCTTGCCATCCCTATACTTTCGGGCGAGACCGTATACACGTTTTAGTTCACATTCACTCAACCCTATTACCTGAACACATTCACCGCTATGAAATATTTGGAAAATCACATGTTCAACAGGAAGTTGCATCATTCCTGAAGACTGTGGGAAGAAGGAAATTACTATTGTGTAAAATGTTACGGTGATGTTGACATGGCCACTTTGAACTAGGGCTGGTGATATATTGATCTAATATCGATGTCATGGTAAGTGAATACGCCATAAACTTTTTCTGAGATATCGTTGGTATGGTGATGTATTATTTTTTAAATGTTTTTAATAATTACAAATTGAAATGCTACTGAATGGATGCTTTTGACATTTTTAAAAAACTTAATCTTCTTTGTCTTTGTAGGCATTAAAGAAAAGTATCGTCAAACTCAGTTTAGCAGATTTTTTGTTTATTTTACTACTGTTTTCCAGACAGTTTGTTGGCTAAATTATATACTGTGGTACGCATTATGCATCACAGAAATGTCCTCAAGTATCTTGATGTGATATTTTTGTCATATCACCCAGCCCTACTTTTGAAATTGGCTGTGCTGCTCAAATTATAGACTAGTCATTGGATAGATAAGTTATTATAATGTCCTCATGTCATTAGCATAAATGCTAGTTAAATGCATTTTATGTACTTGCTAATTCTATGCTGGAAGAAAAACCCTCAACCTTTTCGCTTTCAGCCCTGTGTCGTATTTAAGAGCAGATCGAAGCCAAGACCTTGTAAAACATGAAACTGCAGGTGGCTTTTCTAAGATTCAATGCTGAAAATGCTAAATTTGAACTTTTTCAGACTTAAAAGGGCTAAATAGCAGTTAAATGTTTAATAGACATTTAAAGCTGGTCACATGTAGAGTTTTGGGCGTCAGGAGTGATTTTCCTTTTTTCCGCTTCCTTTTTCTGACCCTAGACTGGGTCACAAGTGTGACATGAACCCTTTTCCTGTCAGATCAGTGGTGTTCACAGACATGGAGGAAATTCAAATGTGAAAATTCTCAAGCAAGTTCATCAAAAAACTAAACAGCTGAAACATCCACAGCTGTGCTGTCAGCTTGTTTGCCTTTTCCAGAGGAAATGCACTTAAATCGAGTTCATGTACTTTGAAAGTCCTCTCCTGCAGGTCTAAAGACAGTGGAGCAGCAGGCAGGAAGAAATTAATGATTTAAAGCTTGAGGTTCTCGCATAGCACTGAAACAGATTCTTCCCTTTTGAGGAAGGCAAACAGGCGTGCCACTAACACAGGAAATATCACGCCTGGTTTTAAGCGTAATTAGATTTGGATGAGGAAAATGTGCTTTCTCTTAGATCTCTTGTTGGATGTAATATGCATTTTTATTCATACTGGCTTTTTAAATGAGTGTGTTTGCCAAGTTCCTCGTTTTTTTAGAACTAGGAATATGACTCTTTTGTATTAAAACTGGTGCCGTGGGGCTTGTATACACCCTGGATGAGACGTAAGGGTGAGTTCCCACACACATACACATCTAATGGCAAAATTAGAGTCAACAACCCACCTACTAGCATGTTTTGGTGTTTTCATGTTCAGGGCGGCTGTGATAGAGTGGGTTCTCCACTAATCGTAGGGTTGGCCATTTGATTCCAGGCCCACGTGAATCCACATGCCAAAGTGTCCGTGGGAAAGTCTCTAAACCCCAAGTTACTCTTGATGGCAAGCTAATGCCTTGCAAGGCAGCTCTGTGTGTGTGCGAGAATGGGTGAATGAGACACAGTTTAAAGAATTTTGTAGACTGTTATATAAGTGGAGGGAACTGGAAAATCCAGGAGCAACACATGGACATGGGGAGAATGCTCCCATACACTTTGTTGTTTGATTTCCCGTTGATTACGCTTGGTAATAAATAATACCATGATTAATAAACAGATGAACTCACATCCATTCTCATCATTATCTCTTACATCTCCCCAATGAAGACATTTATATTTAGTGATTCATACATAATTTTCTTGTCAACTTGAGGGAAACTGTTCAAAGGTCTAATTTGGGTTACTCATTAGAACACTTTATACGTGAACCAGCAGCACTTCGGGTAAGTGTAAAATTGTTGATGATGGTAAGTAGAAAATCTCTGCTTCTCCAGTTCTCCAGTCCTGAGAAACGACCTGAGGCAAATCGCATGAAAAGTTTGAGTTTGTAAGTTTAACATGAGACCCGGGGTGAGAAGCCTCATCTTTCGTTGTAGTCTGAGGCCCAGGTGCTCTGCCCACGAGCCATGGATTATCTGATATATGATTTTTGCACACTAGCCGTCAACAAATTTCAGAATCGTGAACGATGAAGTTGCGAACTGATTGATCGTCTGAATTCCCATATGTATACACTGCTGTACAGCAGATTTTTGAACACTGTGATCCACTGAGCTTTTCCAAGGTAAGATATAGTCACTGGACTGAAAATATTCACACCAGCACTGACTTTCTTTGATTGATTTATTTATTTATTTCCGTTTCAGGCTGATTATTGAAGTGATGAAATGAGCACCTCAGGAAAAAAGAAATGTTGGTGATGTTTAAATGTGCTGGGACAGACGTTTATTCCCTGCGTCAAGTTCAGAACAGATGCTTCTCATCTGTTCAGAGTCCATGGCTATAGTCAAATATGGTTATATGGCTCCACTGCGAACGGAGTGTTGTCAAGATTCATTCGTGAGGAAGACATTTTATGAAAATTGCCCACGCTCTAGACAAAACAAGAAGTCTGGCTGGCTAATGGTTTTTATTTTGTGATGCAATTTGTATGAAATCCAATTAAATCAGTTTAAGTGAAAATAAAGGTTTTTCTGCTCCTGCTGAAATATGCACCGTACTGTGCATCACTTCCTAAATATAAAAGTAAACTTGTTTTAGTTTAAGATTAAAAGGTTAAGATTTTCATGGAATCGATAAAATATTTGATTCTTGGCACATGCTACCATTTTTTTTTTTCCAGTTGAAAGTATTTGTAGGCGTTACAGAGAATGCTTTCATAAGGGTGCTTTAGTGATTGAAATGGAAGGCAAAAAATATAAGCACCCTCGATTGCTTAAAAGAAGGGTTGTCATGCAGATCATAGAGGTGATGGATATCATGGTGGTTCATTTTCAGAGAGCATTAGCCGTACTTACCATCCAGTGTTAAACAGCTCAAGACACTGACGTTGAACTGTAGACTCGGCAGATTCAGTCCGGTTCAGACATGCTGCAGGCGTTGTAGGTTTTTTCAAACAATATTTCTCCTTCGGCTCATGGGCCGCAGTCTGGAGCGTGCAGGCTTGGGTTGTTGAACTAATAGACGCTTATTTTTCCACATGCTTTGGAGCTGAAATCTCTCTTAAAAAAAAAAAAAAAAAAAAAATTCTGAATCTAGCCTCCAGCTTAATGGTGCTTGTGTCCTCACCTTTCGCTCTACCAGGTTTCTCTGAATTCTGTGCTGTTGCCGTTGCTTTTCCTTCATCATGCCCTGATCTGTAGAGAGAAAGAAGGAATGAGTTTACAGGGATTTCTGAGGGGAAGACTGGATCTCAGAGCTCAAAGCACAGACAATCTTTCTAAAGCCTCTAGTTCTCGCTCTCACTTACCTAACATTCCTTACCATTTGATCCGTTCGTCCATCCCTTGAACCCAATCTGTTTGTTACTCTTTCAAATAAAATTAGTTGAAATGGAAAAACACATGACTGGTTGAAGCGTAACTCGTGTTTGTTAGTGAATGGGAGAGTAATAACGGTGGTAAAACACTACAGGTGAATAGGACATGAAATAAAACAAAGATCACTCAGTACGTATACATGGATAACAGTATTCCGATGTTAACCCGATTAAGACGATACTCTGATTAAGAAACTAGCATATAAACAGGAATTTTTTATTACCTTAATCTGATTAAAGTCATACTCGAAGTAAACACAAATCGAATTAAGACGTGTGGAGTATTCCTGTTTTATTCTCATTATCGACGTGCGTTACAGACATGTACACACCTTAATCACACTCTTAACGTCGTGTGGGAGTTTTCACCGCATTTTGCAACAGTACATGTACACACACGGCAGTGCTCAACCGTTTTACAGCAAACAAGAGAGCACGGCTGTGTCCCAAACCGCATACTTACCTGCTATATAGTAGGAGAAATACATGTATATAGTAGGCGAGATACACATATTTCAGCTACTATACAGTAGGTAAGTATGCGGTTTGGGACGCAGCCCATGGCTTCAAGCAGTCGTCTGTTTGCACGTATACAGTGAGGGAAAAAAGTATTTGATCCCCTGCTGATTTTGTATGTTTGCCCACTGACAAAGAAATGATCAATCTATAATTTTAATGGTAGTTGTATTTGAACAGTGAGAGACAGAATAACAACAAAAAAATCCAGAAAAACGCATGTCAAAAATGTTATAAATTGATTTGCATTTTAATGAGGGAAATATGTATTTGACCCCTCTGCAAAACATGACTTAGTACTTGGTTTAAAAACCCTTGTTGGCAATCACAGAGGTCAGACGTTTCTTGTAGTTGGCCACCAGGTTTGCACACATCTCAGGAGGGATTTTGTCCCCCTCCTCTTTGCAGATCTTCTCCAAATTATTAAGGTTTCGAGGCTGACGTTTGACAACTCGAACCTTCAGCTCTCTCCACAGATTTTCTATGGGATTTAGGTCTGGAGACTGCCTAGGTCACTCCAGGACCTTAATGTGCTTCTTCTTGAGCCACTCCTTTGTTGCCTTGGCCGTGTGTTTTGGGTCATTGTCATGCTGGAATACCCATCCACGACCCATTTTCAATGCCCTGGCTGAGGGAAGGAGGTTTTCACCCAAGATTTGACGGTACATGGCCCCGTCCATCGTCCCTTTGATGCGGTGAAGTTGTCCTGTCCCCTTAGCAGAAAAACACCCCCAAAGCATAATGTTTCCGCCTCCATGTTTGACGGTGAGGATGGTGTTCCAGGGGTCATAGGCAGCATTCCTCCTCCTCCAAACACGGCGAGTTGAGTTGATGCCAAAGAGCTCCATTTTGGTCTCATCTGACCTCAACACTTTCACCCAGTTGTCCTCTGAATCATTCAGATGTTCATTGGCAAACTTCAGACGGGCATGTATATGTGCTTTCTTGAGCAGCGGACCTTGCGCGTGCTGCAGGATTTCAGTCCTTCACGGCGTAGTGTGTTACCAATTGTTTTCTTGGTGACTATGGTCCCAGCTGCCTTGAGATCATTGACAAGATCCTCCCGTGTAGTTCTGGGCTGATTCCTCACTGTTCTCATGATCACTGCAACTCCACGAGGTGAGATCTTGCATGGAGCCCCAGGCCGAGGGAGATTGGCAGTTCTTTTGTGTTTCTTCCATTTGCGAATAATCGCACCAACTGTTGTCCCCTTCTCACCAAGCTGCTTGGCAATGGTCTTGTAGCCCATTCCAGACTTGTGTAGGTCTACAATCTTGTCCCTGACATCCTTGGAGAGCTCTTTGGTCTTGGCCATGGTGGATAGTTTGGAACCTGATTGATTGATTGCTTCTGTGGACAGGTGTCTTTTATACAGGTAACAAACTGATATTAGGAGCACTCCCTTTAAGAGTGTGCTCCTAATCTCAGCTCGTTACCTGTATAAAAGACACCTGGGAGCCAAAAATCTTTCTGATTGAGAGGGGGTCAAATACTTTTTTCCCTCATTAAAATGCAAATTAATTTATAAAATTTTTGACATTCGTTTTTCTGGATTTTTTTGTTGTTATTCTGTCTCTCACTGTTCAAATACAACTACCATTAAAATTATAGACTGATCATTTCTTTGTCAGTGGGCAAACGTACAAAATCAGCAGGGGATCAAATACTTTTTTCCCTCACTGTAGCACGACAAATAATTAACCGCACTTGAAGCGTTCGTAAAAATGTAAAATTAAAACACCCAAAACTGTACACGGTTCCATAACGAAGACCAACTGTATGTTGATACATGAAATTCTGGAGGGGACGGCGTGGCGTGTGGACGTAATGACGTGTGCTGTTAATCGATCTATGTTCTATAACATGTAACACCTGAACATGAAAGGAGTATTCTAAAAGCGACTCGTGTAAACACCTTAATCAGGATATTGTCTTATTCAAAATAAGGTCAATAATTAGCATAATGCTGTCCATGTAAACGTAGTCTATGAATCTTTGCCATTAGATTGCTGATATTCTTTGGTATTGGTACGTTTTTAAAAAGTACGAGTGTTTATGCAAATGAGGCTTTGTTTAATTAAATATGAATAAATCTACATACTTAATAACAAGATAATAAAACCAAACAAATCTAGCCTTTTAATGTTCTTATAATTAAAAAAGCCTAGTTCACTTTGAATGTGCTCTCAAGTGAAATACTTTTACAGACAGTTATTTATGTGTGATGTTGTTTCATATAAATATAATCACAAATTCAAACTCTTGGCTTTGTCGTGTTTTTTTTTTTTGTGCTCTTTCTCCAAGCTTAATTCAGATTTTTGCAGCTTTCCCCTGGTATTTTGATTCACACCATCTTTTAAATCAAAATATGAGCTTAGCCCTCCAGGTCATGTTTGATATGGATGCTGTTTTTTTTTTTGTTTTTTTTTTAACGCTGTTTCATTTGCGGGTTTTTTTTTTTTTTTTTTAAACCATAAATGTAGCCTAAAGTGTCGCAGGACATGTATTGTTCTTTGGTGTGTTGTATTTGTTATATGATCCCTGGCACACCCGTTTGATCAGACTTCCAATATCATGATGCCTGAGGAAGCCTGAAAACAATGAAGATGACTGGTGTGTGTGTATTACCTACAGCTCTGTGGTTTCTCCTTTTTCTTTTCAGAGCTGCTGTTGAAGCTTCCCCGGTTAAACGCTGTGAGGGAGAGCGGCATGAACTTGTATGAAAATTTTATATTTTATAGACAGAAACAGGGGAAGTTAGAAAGAAGGCGGATGAGCACATGCAGAGTAAGAAACATAGGGAGATGGACAGAAGCAGGAATGGACAGCTGGGTATGGGCACATAAGCAGGTATGATGGACAGAAATAGGGCAAGATGACAGGCATACTGTAGGAAGGAGGGACTTAATTAGGGTAGGTGAACTGAAGGAGTGAAGATGGACAGAAGCAGGAGGAGGTGGACAGAAGCAGGGGCTGATTAGCTGATGCATAGGTGATGGACCGAATCAGGAATCAGAAAAAATCCTCCAGGTCCTGCATATTCTTTGGTTTTCCAGCATCTTTTGCATATTTGACCCTTTTCCACAGTGTAAGTACAGCAACTTGGCAGAAGCAGATGAAGAAGAGCAGAAGCAGGGCTGATGTACAGAAGCAGAGAAAAGGGACAGGAGCAGAGATGATGAACAGAACTGGGGGAAAAGAAATTGGGGAAGTACGGGAAGATGACCGCTGCAGGAAGGAAGGAGAGAATTAAGGGAAGCTGAACAGAAGAAAGGAAGCTGAACAGAAGAAGAAATGATTGACAGAAGCATTAATGATGGACAGGTGAAGGGCAGAAACCGTAATGATAGACAGTAGCAATGGATGATGTACAGAAGCAGTAAAGATAGACAAAGAAATAATAGACAGAAGCAGTAATGATAGAGAGAAGCAGTGAGGATGGACAGAAGAAGAAATGATGGACAGGAGCGGTAATGGTACACAGAAGCAGGGGAGGATGGATAGCAGCAATAAAGATGGACAGAAGCAGTAAAGATAGACAGAAGAAGAAATAATAGACAGAAGCAGGGGAAGATGGACAGGTGAAGGACAGAAGCAGTAATGATAGACAGAAGCAGTGAAGTTAGACAAGCAGTAAAGATGGACAGAAGCATTAATGATGGACAGGAGAAGGACAGACGCAGTAATGATAGGAGTAAGCGAAGATGGGCAGAAGCATCAAAGATACACAGAAGAAGACTTGATTGAAAGAAGCAGAAGAACATTGATAGACATTTTATGATAGACAGAAACAGGGGAAGGTGCAATGAACAGAATAGGAAAAGAAGCAGAGGGGATGACCTCTGTCACTATTTTCTTAATATATAAATAAAGAAAACAGCAACAAATTGATTATGCTGTTACAGAGAATTTCAATGTGCCTTGGGGGACATTCAAATATAGAATAGAAAGTGCAGTGGGATTGATAACATCCCAACTCTGACAGGTAATAAATACATTTCAGGTGAAGATGAACTGATAATGTCCACTATCTCTCTTTCTTTCCTTTTTCTGTACACTTCTCTCTCTGTCTCTGTTTCTCTAACATCCTCTCATTCATCTGATCTGTCAGTCAGTGATCTTTGTCTTGTTTTGTGTGCGTTTTCAATCTGCTGCTTGCTCTTTGTTATATTTACACACCCACCATGTCTTATCAGTATAAGACTAGGATGATTTCGCATCGCTTATACAATGTTTATGGCCTAATCGTAATTTATCATAATTCATAGAATCATGTTAAGCTTCTCAGAATATATATATATATATATATATATATATATATATATTATATATATGTATGTGTGTGTGTGTATATATATATATATATATATATATATATATATATATATATATATATATATATATATATATATATATATATATATATATATATATATATATGTATGTGTGTGTGTGTATGTATGTATGTATGTATGTATATATATATTCTGTCATGTAAATATGGCAGAATTTTCACGTACATTTCTCATGTAGATGTCTAGAAATATGACGCGTATGAGTTTCTGTAAGTTGTATGACAGATATGGTGATATGGTCCCATTATTGCATCATACATTTCTTTCTAGAAAACTGAAATCATGATGATAATGTGGCATATGTAAATATAAAGTGAGTCGATATTGCCTCTAGTCATCATTACAATGGCGAGTTAAACCAGCCTGGAGCACTTTTTACTTTCTTTTCCTAGTGAAGACATGATATAGGTGATGTAAACCACAGCAACTACATTTTAAAACATTTTCAAAGCATCAATCAAGCTGTGGCTGCTTTAAATGTTTGAACAGTGCTTTCCTATGAGACATGCTTTGTTGGAAGAAGTTTCAGGAATGCTACTGGTGTGTGAAGTAAATGTTTTGAAAAGTACTGGGGATAAGAATGATGGGGCAAAAAATTTTTTTTTAAATGGTTGAAATTAATTACTGAAGAATTGATGTCCCAGAGCACACAATTAAAATTTCACACCATAAGGTTGAGATGGTTATTTATTGGATTTCAGGTACTTTATTGTAGTACTTTAACAAAGCAGCCATGTTTTGGCACTCTTAGGCATGCAGAAATTTGTGCTTATGTGGATAAATACGCAAGACACCATATGGTCAGACATTCACTTTAACCTAATATAGAGCTGCTATTGAGATTAGTGTACTGTGCAGGTTTTGAGAAATAAAACAAAGAGCATAGAAGCTATATATGTATATCAGTGTGAAAGCATTTCGTTGTCCGAAGCAGTGTTCACTCTACCCCCCCACCCCCAATATTTGCGCTCTGGTATAGGCTTATCTATTACAAAAGGTACTGTTTGTTTTCTTCAGTTGCTTAAATACAGTTTGCAAAACTAAACAGCAATATCACAAATGATTGATTCTGCTACCTCTATGTAAATAGCTGCAATGGAAAGTTTTCCTATCCATGGTGCGAATCCCTACCATAAACTCTACGGTTCCACTGTGAGGCCAGAGCAGTTACTGAACATGAATAAATGTAGAACAGAAAATCTAACCCAGGGAACTCTTACAGCTATTAAAAACACATTTATGTTAGAATGCCACACACTGTATCATGTTAAACTTTCACACAACACTAATAACATTGTGTCTTTTTAGCCTAGAGAGAATTACGAGTAACTGCGAGAAAGTCGAGAAATTCACAACTTGATGCTGATCTCATGCCGTTATCTTCAATCAGTGTTGTCTTCTGATGTGACAAGACATCCTTTTGCAATCTAGAAGTATCTAGATCTGATCCGCACAAGCACCAGAAGATCCCCCCCGCCCCCACTTTTTACCCTTCATCATCTTTGAAGAGATTAACAAGAGCTGCCAATCTTTCTCAGATACTTCTGCTACTACACCTCCTTCTCATTCTTAATACAGAAGAGATTCCATAGCTTGTTTCGTAAAGCAATTGTACCACTTGTCTGCAGGATCCCATCATTCACAATTCTCCAGACCTATTCTTCATCACATGCATTGTAAAACACTGCATAATATCTAGTCACGTCTCGACTGCTTTCAAGACGGCAAGGGCTATACACCTTGGATTACCAGTATAACTTCCCTCTCTAAAATCAGCTCCCACCCAGGACCCTAATAAGTCTTGCTTCAAAACTGCACAGTCCACAGAATTGCCCCATGACTGTTACTGAGAAGCTTCATACTGCTTAATCAACTCAACTATGATTGGTCCTCATTATTCTTAATCTCTCATTAACATTTGATGCAAGATCTTGTCATCTCCTTGAAGAACCATTATATCATCTCATTTTATTACAATCCAGAATCATACCATCTCTAGATGCACATAACCTTGGTGCAGTTCTGGGCAAGCAGCTACCATTTTGGTATATTGTAAATCAAACTTAGTCATGTAGGTATCTTTTTTTTTTTTTTCTTTTTTAAAATCCAGCCATTTCAAAAGATCTAGCCACTCCTCTTCATGGAGGCTCTCTCTCTATCTCATCTCCTTAGCATGCTTTTCTCCTCCATCCAGCAATCCTACCATTTATCTGCTGAATCCCATCCCATCCAGGATATCCTTCATCTCACGCACGACTCCAAACTATTGGTCATGTGCCGACTACGTTCCAAAAAAACACAGCTTGCGCCCATTCAGAAATCGCCCATACCTCAGAGATGATCAACTACCAATCGTTATCCACCATTACCACTACTCTCCTTTCTCTCTAACAATCAGTTGCCACTCGTTCTCACCCAGAATATCCTCCAGGACCCTGGCTAGCACAGCACAATCCACATAACTGCCCTTGTGGCTGTTACTGAGCAGCTTCATACCATATAAATCAGCCAAACTATCATCAGCCCTGATCCACATTGATTTCTTATCAAACTTTGACACATGGTCTTGTCGTCTCCCTGAAGAACTCTAGGATCACCCCATCTGTCAATGCACATAACCTTGTTACTGTTCTAGACAACCAGGTATCATTCTATCAGACCCTAACTAGTCTGGCTACAACGTACCTGACCGAGCACAAAACCTTGATGCAGTTCTGAAGAACCAGCTATCATTTTCTGTTCATATTGCTAACCCAACTCAGTCATTTAGGTTTCTCCTTTACAACATCTCGCAGATCTGGCCATTTCCCCTCATGGAGGCGAGTCAGGTGCTTGTTTGGTACCAAGATTTGACTACTGCAACTTGCTCCTGGCAGATTTTCCCCTGTGTGCAATTAGACCTCTGCAACTGATCCAGAATGCAGCTGCAAGCCTTGTTTCCAACCTCCCCAGCTTATCCCACTGCTGAGCGCATCAGATTTCAAACACTGATGTTTGCCTACAAAGCCAAAAACAGAGAAGCCCCCATCTACCTGAAGGCATTTATCAAACCACGCTCTGTTCCAACTTCCATGGCTCTACTCGACTAGATTCAACTAGAAGGTTTTCCTACTCCGTCTTGGCACCCAGTGGTGGAATAAACTTCCTCCGACTGTCTTCATAAGAACCTCTTCACTGTACACTATACAACGACCTCTAGGTCTGCACATAATTTACTTTCATACTAACTCCTCTCTAACAGCTTTTGTAGATGAACGTTATTCGTAACCTATGGTCTATTTGTGCGATCATGAGCACCTGTTTTCCAGTAGAGCTCATTACATCGGTTTAATTTTCATGAAGGGTGCCAATAATTCTGGAGGTGACTATGCGGTACACTGCATTGTAATATATTTTAAAGAAGTTATTTTTATCTAAATGTCATATCTATTTAAATGTTACTGGTCTGAATTCTGGTCTGAAGATTTGAAATATTGACATTTTCACTGCGTAGTTTGAACATCTGTACCTCTCTCTCTCTTTTTCTTTCTCTCTCTCATGCTGTCTCTCTCTCGCTCGCTCACTCGCTCGCTCTCTCTCTCTTTCTTTCTCGCTTGTTCGTGAAAGTCCAGCTGGGAAAATCACAGACTCAGTGGCTGATTGTGCAGTTGATGGAGATCATTTGGACTCCAGCTCAGCTGTGGGAAATTGAATTACCAGCTGCAGGAAATTGAATTACCTTTACAGTCTGTTTGTGCACTATAGTAGTGCGCATGTAGTGTGCGTGTGTGTGCGCGTGCGTGCATGTGTATGTGAAATGGTGGAGTTTGTGCTTCTCAATTCCCACTGTTCAGAGTGTGTGTATGTACAGAAATTGCAGAAATTGCTATGATTGCACATTCCCATTGCCCCTGCCTACAGTGTGAAATCCTTTCCTGTACGCTTCAAAGTGCTGAATGCTTGGCTGGAACCGTGTTAAATAGCACTCAGCCATGCCAGACACACACACACACACACACACACCCACACACACCTGGAGTCCGTGTTCTGCTGGTTATAAACTGATATTAAAAAACGTTCAGAAATAAGTGGAGAGAAGTATAACGGATGTGACAGGGGATGAAGCAGAACATAGGAATGTTCTAAGTGTTTTATGAACACTTGTTAGGCCAAGGTCAAAGGTAAGGTGTTGATTCTGTAGTGTTATTGGATCAGTGTTGATCATACTGCCCCGAGGTTATAACCACGAGTCATTCCAGAACTTATAACTGCTTTATTTACAGTAGATTAGTGGCCATTTGCCTGCAGATTTGTCGAGCTCATTTACTGTAGCGATTATATGACTTGTACTGGGAATTGAAAGCAAAAGCAATTCTCCAAACATGAAATAATTAAAGAATATGGCTGAAGTGTCTCATGGCAGGCAGTCATTGCTTGTGACAGCATGACTTTGAGGACACGCTAAAGCAAATAATGTTTGTTGCTACTTTAACCTCCTTTTGTAATAATTAATCAAAACAAACAGATATGAATATGAAATAATAACAAAGCACGTCATTGTTATTCATAACCAAGACGTTTAATTAGTCTGTAAAAAGACGAGGTTTTCCTTCAGAGGAGGAAGTCAAAACAGCATGAAAAGTCTCTGTTCGCACCGCCATACATACCCTGTTCCTTTTCTGTCACAGGAAATATTGTTTCACACCATGTTAGTTGTAAATAATGAATTTTCTTTGTTGTGTCACAGCGCAATCTTGTTTTTGGGTGCTTGTTTTGTGAACGTTTGCTTTTTTTCAGTGCTCAAAAGACACATCAAGTACTAGTGGAAAGGAATGTATGGTTTGGTTATTATTTAGAAGATGGCTAATTAGCACTTTTTGGATCACATTTTTATGGTTGGCAGTCAGCTCAGGTCCATATCATCATCTTCTCTTTTTTTACAACTATGCTAACTGATATGTACAGGTAGACTTCTGATCATTTAAATGCAGAATTTGTCATTTTATGTTGTTTTATTTATGCTGCTTCTATATAATAAACCACGCTCTCGTCTGCTAGTTAGAGAGGGATTCGAATTAATTGCACGGCGTACCATTAAGCCAGGTAGAACTGAATAATGATTTATGTTAGGAATTTGTTTTCCAAGGTTTCGGTATTTTATTATGGTTTACAGATTTATAGATGTATAGTGCTGTGTTTTATTGATGCAACGTCTGTGTAATAAACCATTTTCACTTGCAGGTTATGGTGGAATTATAATTAACTGCACTATTGAATGACTTCAGCTTCTTTCAGTTGTTTGTCTGGGGGGTTTCTCCCTTCAGTCTCCTCTTCAGGAGGTGAAATGCAGAGGGGGGTGGTAACGTGCTACTGTTACTTTACTTGAGTAACTTTTTTGGGGAAAAAAGTACTTTTAAGAATAGGTTTAACTGGCCATACTAATACGCTTAGTCAAGTTTTGGACTTTTACTTCGCTACACTCGAGAGGGTCCTCCGTCACTGTTAAATATTAATGAATATATGTAGTTTTAATGATTAGTTTATATCACGTATAATGAGGTAACAAGTCTCGACGGAGGCGCTCTGTCTCTCTCTCTCTCTCTCTGTCTCGCTCTCTCTGTCTGTCTCTCTGTCTCGATCTCTTTCTCTCTCTGTCTCTCTCTGTCTCGCTAACTCTGTCTCGCTCTCTCTCTCTCTCCGTGTCTCACTCTGTGTGTCTGTCTCTGTCTCTATCTCTTTCTCTCTCTCTGTTCTCTCTCTGTCTCTCTCTCTCTGTCTCTCTCTGTCTCGCTAACTCTGTCTCGCTCTCTTTCTCTCTCTCTGTGTCTCTCACTCTGTGTGTCTCTCTCTGTCTCTGTCTCTCTCTGTCTATCTCTTTCTCTCTCTCTGTTCTCTCTCTCTGTCTCTCTCTCTCTCTCTCTGTTCTCTCTCTCTCTGTTCTGTCTCTGTCTGTCTCTCTCGCTCGCTCTCTCTCGCTCTCTCTCTCTCTGCACACACTTTCTCTTCTGTTCTGTTCCACAGTCAGTTCTTTTGTTCTCTGTTGTCTTGTTTAAATGCAGATGCTGGCAAGTTTGTGTTGTTAACATGTTATAAAGATGGTCAACTGTTGGGAAAATGTTTGTTTTTTGGGGTGTGTGTGTGTGTGTGTGTGAGAGAGATTTTGTATTAAGAACGACAGGTTCTGTGTTATTGTACCCATCACAGGACCGGGGTATGCTGCTTCATTTTGAACCCAGGTTTTATATCGTATAAACAGAATAGACAGTTCTCCATGTTGTCTGTGATTCAGGATATTCCCTTCATTTTAATTAGATCCGAAGTAATTAGTAACTTACTTGAATAGTCTTCTCATTCGATACGTTATTACTTTATACTCAAGTAATTATTAACATTATTACTTTTACTCTTACTTGAGTAATTATTTTTCATGAGTAGTTTTACTTGTACTTGTAAAATCTTTGGCTTCTCTATCCACCCCTGGTGAAATGCTGCTCAATGGGTTAAGGTCTGGTGATTGATTTGGCTCGTCTAAAACCTTCCTAATCCCCCCCAAGTGAAGTCCCTTGTTGTGTTGGAAGTGTGTTTTAGGTTGTTGGGTTGCTGCATGATGAAGTTCCTCTCAATAAGATCAGAAGCATTTCTCTGTAATTGGCTGACAATGTTTCTTTAGACTTCTGAATTAATTCTGCTGCTACTATCATGAGTTCATCATTAATAAAGACTAGTGAGAATGTTCCAGAAGCAGCCATGCAAGCCCAAGCCATGACACTACCTCCACCATGTTCCACAGATGAGCTTGTATGTTTTGGATCATGAGCAGATCCTTTCTTTCTCCACACTTTGGTCTTTCCATCACTTTGTTAGCGGTTAATCTTGGTTCCAGAACCTTTATGGCTCATCTCTGTATTTCTTTGCGAATTCCAATCTGGATTTCTGACTCTTAGTGCTGATGAGCGGTTTGCATCTTGTGGCCTCTATATTTCTCCTCTTGAAGTCTTCTCTGAACGGTGGATTATTATACCTTCACCCGTGCCCTGTGGAGGGTTTTTCTTCACAGCTCTCACAATGTTTCTGTAATCAACTGCTGCTGTTTTTCTTGGCTGACTTGTTCCATGTCTGGTTGTTAGTACACCAGTGATTTCTTTCTTTTTCAGGACATTCCAAATTGTTGTATTGTCTGTGCCCAGTGCTCTATGTGCAATGGCTCTGATAGACTTTCCCTCTTTTCTCAGCTTCACAATTGCTTGCTGTAGATTAGTGTCATGTTGTTTTATTGATGCTGCTCCTATGTAATAAACCATGCTCTCGCCTGCGTGTTATAGTTGGAATCATAATTAATTGTATCACGTAATTTTAAGTAAATAAGCTTTTTCTTTTCTTTTTTTTTTTTTAAGGTTTAAACCAGGGGTTCTCAAACGTTTTACAGTTAGAGAACCTTTTAACTGAGAATAGAAAAAAAACCCAGATCCCTTATAACAGATTTATTTTATGCACACAATCCAATATTTAAATTCCAGGATCGTTATTTAAACGTGCACACTCAGTAAGTTTACATGGACAACAATAATCCGATATTAACCCGATTAAGACGATACTCTGATTAAGAAACTAGCATGTAAAAAGCAATTTTTAATTACCTTAATCCGATTAAAGTCATACTCGAAGTAAACACAAATGGAATTAAGACGTGTGGAGTATTCCTGTTTTAGTCTTTTATTACAGACATGTAAACACTCTAATCACTTTATTAACGTCGTGTGGGAGTTTTCACCGCATTTGGAACAGGACACATACACACACGGCAGTGCTCAATTGTTTGACGGCAAACGAGAGCACGGCTGCGTCCAAAACCACGTATTTACCTACTGTATAGTAGGAGAAATACATGTATCTCGGCTGCTATACAGTAGGTAAGTACGCGGTTTGGGACGCAGCCCACGGCTTTAAGCAGTCGTCTTTTTGCACGCATAGCACGACAAATAATTAACTGCACTTGAAGCTTTCGTATAATTAAAAATAAAAACACCCAAAACTGTATGTGGTCCCATAACGAAGACCATCGGACGGCGTGGCACGGGGAGGTAATGATGTGTGCTGTTAATCGATCTATGTTCTATCACATGTAAAACAGGTACATGAAAGGAGTATTCTAAAAGCAACTCATGTAAACACCTTAATCACAATATTGTCTTATTCAGAATAAGGTCAATAATTAGATTACTGCTGTCTATGTAAACGTAGTCAATGATGTTTTGGCTATATAATGTATTGGTGCTATAAAGCTTTCTGTCCCTGAAAGTTCTGATGGCAACTAATTTTTGTTAAAATTCTCATTATATTTAAGTGGGCTTGGCTTGATTTTGAGCCACTAATGTTTGGAGAGAACCGATTCCACTAGTCGAATAGGCTAATAAATATAAGAACTCAATAATAAATATAATAACTCCATAATAAATATAAGAACTTTGATGATGATAATGGGTTGGGCTTTTATTTTTACTTACAGCATATTGACAGTAGGAATGTTGATATGAACAATATCGTCCCCTAATGACGTTTTTTAGTATTGTATAGATTTAATTCATTTTGTATTCCATTATCATTGATATAATCATGACACCACGGCACAGATAAACTAGTGAGTGCACTGTCTGGATGCAGAATCACACAAGCTTTATCAGACTAAACTACAACAATGCATTATTTTACTACTTTCACAGTAAGACTTTATGCAGGGCAGGAAGAAGCTTGGGGGATTTATTGGATTCATTTTTTATTTATTTATACATTTAGGCAAGGTGCTGAGGTGCATGCTAAGAGGTCGAAGCATGGTTGGAATTGAGGAACGAGTATTAGGGCAAAAACGAGGCAGAACTGTGTGCCAGAATGCCTTCAGGAAGCGGAGATGAGAGAAAAATGGGATAAATGATGAACTGTCGTGACCCTGATGCTGAATACATTGGATTGGTGCTGTGTTACAAAGAAAGACATGCCTGACACAGTTTAGAGGATACGCAATACATAAATATAGTTTCTTACATCTCTGTGTAGATGAACTGGAATGGAGAAAAGGCAGTGTGAAATTTCTGACAATTGTTTCTTTTTTTTAAAAAAAAGGAAAAAAAAAACAATGTGCACTACATACACTTTCTACAATCCTTGCTTAAAAGCAGACTGAAGAATGGCTGCAAAAACAGAAGAAAAGCAAAGTGACAAAGAAGCATTATCCTTCACAACACAAGAAAGAGAAGAAGAAAATGAAGGCTTTGTTGTTCAGAGGTTTTTTTTCCCCCTTTCTTCTTCTATTTTTTTTTTTTTTTTTATCAGATTGGAAGCTCATTCTCAGCCTCACTTGTTTGCTGCTATTGTGTTTGAGAACTGCTCTGTCGCCGGTTCTCTGTCTTCTCATAGCACTTTTAAATGAGCATCATCAATGCAAGGTCTTCCATCTTTCTGTCCAATTTGGGAGAGAAGAAGAAGCTTTCTCGAAGGAAAGAATCATTTTGCCGCGCCATAATAAAGAACTGTCTTATGTGGTATTGTTTTCTTACTTACAAGATTGCACCGCTGGTGTTTGGTTCCACGTGTGTGTGACGGTCAAATGAACTGTAATCTGCTATACAAGAGAAAAAAGACAAACCTAAATATCATGTGAGACAAACGATTTAGCTTCATTTGGGACACATTTCGGGCAATTTCAATCAAAACCCATATTTGGATCACTTTTACTGCTTCGCGTGCACATTAACATGTGAGCTTCAGATTTATATTGTAGTGAAATTCTAGTTGATTTGTACCCTTTTTTTTCTTTTTCTTTTTTTTTGTTTAACCTTCTTTGACATATTTCCATTTTGGTGAATGGTTGTCTAGATTACCCACAATGCCATTCGACTACCAGCTTATAGTGGAGCCAGTGGGATTTAGCCTTTGCTTCATCTCGACCTAAACTGAGCAATGCAGCAGCGCTTTAGTACTTAAGTCTGTCCAGCTACAATATCTCACCTTCATCTTCAGATTTCATGCTAATATCACCGTCTACACCATCATACTCTTCATCTCATAAGGAAGACTAACTAGCTGCGCCGAGTCTCTGCTATAACTCCGCGCAGCTGTGTTATTTTTCTCTATTACGTTCTGGGAATTTGAGTCTAGTGGTTGTTGACTCCACTACGTCTATGCTGGACTTCTCGTTAAAATGACGTTTCTTGAAAACGCTGAGCGAGAATAGAAGCTCTTGCTCTTTTGTTTGTAGAGCAAACAACAAAACCAGGCCATTATCCATTATGTTTTTTTATTGCTGCAAGCAATGTCTCCCGGTCACATCATTGTTCCAAACAACCGCTAACTTATCGCAGGAGTAATGAAAACACAAGACCGTCTGACAAATCAGCACCAGAATAGCTACGCACATTACGGATATATCAGGATGGAGGTTTCTTGTACTGACGTTCACACTGAAGCTGTTGCTCCATAGTGGAGATAGAAGTTGAAAGGTCTGGTGACTTTCCTTGTGTAAAAAGCTTAACCGTGAGGATTGAATCTGCCCCAGATCACTAACAAAAGTTTTTGTTTTTTTTCTTCTCTTGCATGCACTTAATAGCTTACTATTCTATACATAGCACATCATCCCTCTGCTGCAGAAGGGACTAAAAAGTCATTTTATTCTTGTATATCCATTTTAAGACTTGATCCTGAGCTTGGATTACTGCCTGTGGGAAGATTTGCATGTTCTCCATGTGTCCACATGGATTTCCAAAAGGTTCTCTGGTGTCCTCCCACCTCCCCAAAACTATAACCATCCAAGATGTATTCTTGCCTCACACACAGTGTTCCTTGTAAAGGATAAAGCGCTGTAAGAAGCATTGTATAGGAGAAAGCAGTTACAGAAGATGGATCAATAAATAGTTTTAGGCATTTATCTTCTTGCATCTAGGTGATGATATGCAATGTAAATGCATCTCAAATGTTCACTGTGTTTGGAGAAATTGGGACATCAATGTTCCTCAGTCTGACACTCTGGAGTTTCAAAAGGCCACGAAGACGTTCTGGAAGTAAAGAATTCTGTTCCTCAGTTTTGTATGTATGTTTGTGAATGTTTGTGATATGCATTTGAGGGTTTTTTTTTTTCATTTGTGTTTGTAATGTGCTTACACAGGATTCTTCATTGGGTCTTCTTTAATGATGTATTTATTGTGGTCTAGAGGAACCTTGCTGGATGTTTAAGCTGACATACTGACCCGTCTCTCTCTCTCCCTCTCTCTCTCTCTCTCTCTCTCTCTCTCTCTCTCTCTCTCTCTCTTTCAGGCACCATGCTGTCATCAGGTCAAGGTGAGTATCACAGCAATAGTATAAAACTGAAAGTATAAAACTGTGATTTGTCTGATTCTCATCATAGTAATGACTAGATTATGGTGGTGTTGCATGCTCTTGGGTGGTGTGTATGGTTTTGGCGAACAGGCAGGCACAGAAATGCACAGAGATGTCTGCTTTGGCCTTTGAGGTTGAACTTGAGGCATAGATTTTTCACAGAAACTTTTCAAAAACTTTTGGAGAATCTTTTTTGGACGTTTTGGAGCACAGGAGGTCTCCATCATTTGTCTGAATTTCACTTCAAATTCATATGAACAACAAGCAATCTGATCTTTGCCCTGGGGGGTGGGGGTATAACACAATGCCACTACCTGTATTATTTACCTGTTAATTGCACCAACTGTCCCTTGCCAAAACCATCAACAAATGGAAAAACAAACAAACCCTGAATAGTGAGACTCCTGTTTGTACCAGTATATGTATCTGTTTAGTAGATATTATTTGTGTAATGAAATAAATGTATTTCTGTGTGCGCAAGACAGAACAGGCCACACTGAAGTGGAAGTGTATTTTTTTTCTTTGTTTGTTGCTGGACAGATGTGTGATCCACCTGTAAAGCCCCAGGGCTCCTAGAGGAAAAAATGCACACACCTGCACTCACAGTGTAGTGTTGCATCTGTTGAGAGAGAGAGAGAGAGAGAGAGAGAGAGAGAAAAAGTGTATGAGTGACTGAATGAGATGCAGACTGAAGGACTGAGTGAAATGCCTAAACAGAATTTGAGGGACAACTGAAAGCAACAGAGATGTTCCCCACAGTTTTTATTCATTCTGTGCAGTGTAATGGAAAGAAAAATTGTCTATTTCTCTGCAGCACATAGTTTTCCAACAGCCCGATTAAACCTTGACATTCAGTGTGTGAGGAAATCGCATGTAGCTAGCATATTTAGGTAGTAGAGGACTTTTTAACCCGCTGTGTTTCTTAAACTGGCTCCTTAGGAAGATTATTTAAGGTTTCTTAATGAAGAGGGGTCAAAGTATGTTATAAGCTGAACGGGGCAATTTCTTTTGCCATGTTGTCTGTTCAAACACAGCCAAATATCAAATCTACATTTTTGTACACCATGGCCAAAAGTATCTGGACTCCTGGCCAGTCACACCCATATGTACTTGTTGAAAATTCCATTCCAGATTTCCGGTAGTCCTCCTTTGGTGTTACAATAGCCTCCACTCTTCTGGGAAGGCTTTCCACTAGATTTTGGAGCATGGGTTTGTGTGCCCTCGCCAACAAGAGCATTAGAATGTTGGGCGAGGGGGCCTGGGACGTCATCGGGATTCCAGTTTATACCAATAGTCATCAGTGGGGTTGAGGTCAGAGCTCTGTGCAGGCCTCACAGGTTCTTCCATTCCACCCTTAACAAACCATGTCTTCATGGAGATTGCTTTGTGCACAATGGCATTGTCAGGCTGGAACAGGTTTGTATTCGGGGAATGTTTCATATTCAAGCATGCAAAGACATTCTAGACAATTGTGAGCTTCCAACTTTGTGAGAGTAGCTTGGGGAAGAACGGCATTTGGCTACGATGATCACCAACCTTTGGTCATATAGTGTGTTATTCGTCGTCAGTAACTGCGTTATCCTGGTCAGTGTTGTGGTGCATCCAGTGCGTGGGCATGAAACAGGAATAGTCCTTGGATGCACCGCAGGACACCATGAGCACGCACACACACACACACACACACACTCATTGACACAAATTTATTATAAAAATTGTACCTGTGTTTTTGGAAGCATGTTTTTGTGCCATCGTGATGCAGTATCATACTGCCTGGCAGTACACGAAGTACACGAATGTGGACTTTGGACTGGGGGAGGAGTACCGGAGTACCCAGAGGAAACCCCCGCAGCACGGGGAGAACATACAAACTCCACACACAGGGCCACGGTGGGAATCGAACCCCTAACCCTGGAGGTGTGAGGGGAACGTGCTAACCACTAAGCCACCATTCGACCCAGAAGTACATTGGAGAACTCAGAAGCAGCATACATGGACATAAGGAGAACATCCACACAGTAAATGGAGCTTAGGATCAAACAATATATTAGAATAATTATATTAATATATTAAAACATACATACCCATTACTATAGAAATGTATTACTATATAAAGCCAAATAATTGGTCTAATGATTCTAATCAATCTATGACATCTGGAATAATACAAGACCAATTCAGGCAATGGTGAAAGAACTTTTTTTTCCCCAGCTGTGTTTAAAAAAAAGAAAAGAAAAAAAAAAGTGTTTGACCATTGGAATATAGCTGACCACCTTGGTTGTGATTGTCTTTTTGTGTATCAAAAGCTTTAATACCTTCCCTTCACACATACCCCCCAAAATACTGACTCTCTCACACTCTATTATTCCATGTATCTTTATTCTTATCCCACGTTTTGGAATAATGCACGATAATTAACCACAATGTCCTATACACACACTCCATTTAGTTAAAGTCACTTTGCATTATTCTTTAAATTCCACCAAAGTATTCTTTCCTTCATTTCCCCCACATAATACCTACTGAGAGATTAGAGACAGAGACATGTAGGCAAACCACAAGAAAGAGATAAGTGTCCTTGACCTTGACATAGGAAGCCTTTGTATGAATGTGAATCGAGGACCACACGGAGCCAAAGTGAATTTAATTGAACATCATTTCCTTTTTGTTCCACCTATTTTTCTTCAGTGCTGTATTGTACATCTCATCTGCATATGATATACAGAGGCTGTTACTAGCGTTTTCCTCCCGTCTTCTCCCATTTGGTGCTAATATGATGCTTAGACTTAAGTTGTTAAACCCCATCATTATCAAGCAGAAATGTCTCTTTCCATGCTGGCTCCTTGTTTCATTTACGCTGAAAGCCTCGGGGCGAGTGGATGTGCTTCGGTTTAATGCCGTGAAACATTAAAACAAATAGATTTATATATTGTCATTATTGAAATGCAACAAAACGTGCGGCACCAGATGGTGGCTCTTTTTTCCGCAGCTTTTGCATCATTTAGACTTGTCAGCGCATAGAACATATAGGACATGACGGAAAATTCTGGCCCTTCTAAAACTGCCAGACTCTTTCTAGTACAGAAGGCAAGCTTTCTAATGCAGTTTGGACACCCCGAGCTGATTGCATATTTTATTGATAAAAAAAATAAATAAAAATTGTGCAAATTGTAACACACAGTTACTTTATGTTTGATTAACTTTAAAACGTAGGATTTAAAAAATAGTAATTGTGATCTGCAAAAGTTTGGACACCCTTATAAGTCAGTATTGGTAGATATCACAGATTGAAAACGCGTCTTCTAGCCACCTAGGAGTATTTTTTATCTTGTTTTAGGAATTTTCACCCACTGTTTCTTGTGGAATGATTCTAGTCATGAGACATTCTTGGGTCGTCTTGCACTCACATCATGTTTAAGATCTACCCACAGCTTCCGGGGACTGTGAGGACTAACAAGTCAGGGGACTGTGAAGGTTATTCTAAATGCTTCAGCTTGCCTTTCTTGAAATAGTTCATGATGGATGTTCAACAAACGGACTTCATATAAACCCATAATGAATTTTCCTTTACTTTCACACTGTCCGTTGTTACCCAGATGAGGACGGGTTCCCTTCCGAGTCTGGTTCCTCTCAAGGTTTCTTCCTCTTAACATCTTAGGGAGTTTTTCCTCACCACCGTCGCCACCGGCTCGCTCAATAGGGATAAATCCACACGCTTAAAATCTGTATCCCGTGTTTATATTTTTCTGTAAAGCTGCTTTGAAACAATGACTATTGTAAAAAGCGCTATACGAATAAAATTGAATTGAATTCAATGTTGACATACATTTTGGATCATTGTCCTGTTGTAGAAGTCAATCTCTTTTCCGCTTCAGTTTTTTGAATGACCATGTGACATTTGCTGATATTTACTGGAATCCATTCTTTCATCAACCTGAGCAGTTTCATCAACCTGTGCCATTGGCTAACCCCAAAGCATGATAGGCACGACTACTCCTTTTTTCCTCCAAATATGTCTGTGGTGATTGTGTTCCATTTTTACTTCCAAAATGATCCTGGCTTATTTAGATCTTGTTTTGCATACTAATGGACTTTTATGAGTTTTCCATCTGATGACCCTTCCATGCAGATCATATTTGTGCAAGCAATGTGGCACAGTAGAACGGTGTACTACCACAGCCGTGTCCGTTTTAAAACCTTCCTGCGGGTCTGTATTGTCATTCGGGTATTTGGTTTGCCTTTCTGGTCAGCATACAGGCAGTTCTATCTGAGAGTTTTCATGGTCTTCCAGATCATGCCTTGACTTGACACTGCCATTTCTTGATGCCATTTTGGACAGTGGAAATCATGAGCTGGAAGCATTTTGATGTCTTTTTAAAGCCTTCGTCTGCCTTGTAGGAATCACTTAGCTTCATTTTTAGATCCTTAGTCAGCTGCTTAGAGGAGCCCATGGTTGTTGAGTGTTAGCATAAGGATTTAAGAGTCAGAGAATGTATAACACTTTAGAATTCTGAATTTAATGACAATTCTTGACCTGCATAATGAGTCCTAATGAGTCAATTAAGTGGTAACAAGCTAATTTAGACATTACAAATGGAAGCGTGTCTAGACTTTACTATTACAATTACAAAAATGACTATTTTTAAGTAACTGTACATTTACATTTGCAGAAAAATGTTATTTTCAAAGATTGTTTGCTTCAGAGGTTGAATTGACTTCTTTTCATTGATATTTTTTTTTTATTAGGATTCATATTTATACATTTATCCTATTCCTCCATCTGTACTTCACTTCTCAAACACTGTCAAAAGTGCACTTGCGGTGTGTGAGGATATTTTTTGCTATAACGCTGCGGGAAGTGGAGGCTGTACAGAGCAGCACAGAGATAACAGGTTAGACTGGAGCACTCTGTAGAGGGGAAGACCAGAGGAGGCGGATGGAGAGATGACTGCACACTTGGGTTCATGTGTCAGCAGAGCTATATCTGTCCAACTAATTGTGCCACATTCACTCTCAGCTGTCTGCTGAAATGCCTACATTGTCCAAGCCTGGGTGATGACCAAGCAGCCTGTGTCGTGTTCAGATAACAGGATGGAAATGCAGTCAAACGCTGGCTGTAAGAGGAGAGCAGGAAGCTGCCTCTAGGCAATATGGACAGGAGTGTGGGCGTGTGTGAGGCTGTGTCTGTCTGGACATCATGTCAAAGCTTGGACAGTGCAATAGTAGAGTTCCAACCACGATGTAAATCCCTCGTAATCCACAGAGCACCGCAGTGTCTTTCTTTGGTAGAGAGGAAAGAATCATCACATCATATTATACAGTCAAGTACCCAGGGGGGTTCAACTCTAATTGCAATCAGCAGCAAGGAAATCATCCAAGTGTCTTGTGTGTGTATGTGCATGTGTAAAAAGATCACTGCTCTATAAGGCTCTCTGTCATACACCCATGCATGAATGAAAAGTATTTTTTCTGTCCTTTTGAACTAAATTCTTTTCAATGAAGTCGCCGTACTCTTTTAAAATGGAGCAGATGGTTTAGTGTGGAGTTGATCTCAAGACATGGTAAATCACAGCATGTTAATAACCATGATAATGAAACAGCTTCTTAACATCTGAATTCTCACATTTACATGTTGATTAAAAAGAGCAACTAATGTCTGCAGATCTGTTAGCATGGCTAGACTGCCATTTAGTCTACCTTCTAAACTTTCAAAATGTTCAGGATGTCAGTTGGCTACATTGGAGAGGGATGTACAGAGGGAATGCCAAATCAGTTTGGGAAAAGTCACTTTAACCCATAACCAAAATCTTCCAAAAACACTACCCACCTTTACAGCCATTATCCAGTAGTATTGTTATAGTTTCACATGTGCAATATGTATGATTTATATAACATTCTGACAAGTTGTATATTTCTTATTGGTTGGTTAGCATGACTATTTTTAGGGCAAAGCAGCAAAGCTTCTTTGAAATATTTTATTTATTTATTTTTTTAACCTGTAGGTTAGCCAACTACAGTGCATCCGGAAAGTATTCACAGCGCTTCACTTTTCCCATATTTTGTTATGTTGCAGCCTTATTCCAAAATGGATTAAATTCATTATTTTCCTCAAAATTCTACAAACAATACCCCATAATGACAACGTGAAAAAAGTTTGTTTGAAATCTTTGCAAATTTATTAAAAATAAAAAACAAAAAAATACATAAAGATCACTTTATTTATTGTGAAATTTTAATATATTCTATATATTCTATAACATCGCCAAAAGTGATGGCACTTCTGATGTCTCTTTCCTAAAGACACACCAAACTGAGGTCTATTATAGTGAGTTGAATCATCATTTACATAGCTTCTATTTTGTGTTTTCTAAAGTCACATAAGCAAATTACCCACCTGAAGTATTACAGTTTATGTTCATGTAGCTGCACAAATGCCCTGGACATACATGAAGAATCTATGTGAAATGACAATTATCTTTGCAACTTTATAAAGCTCAGATTCTCCTGAATAACTCCTAAATTTCAGTCTTGAGTCGTGCTGGAAGGAAGAGTAGAGGTAGAGAAGAAATGTTCCTGCTCTGGTTAAGTCACTTGTAAGTGGCTTTAAAGAATGTATCCATGTAAAAAGACATGGCTGTTGCTTTTCACATATTACAACTTTCTTTTTAATTCTCTACACTGGGGACACTACACTTCTCTAGTCTGGGGAATTGAAGACTCTGGACCAGGTGTTATCGTGTTGAAGTTCAAAGCATATAGAACATACAATGAGAAATACACGAGTCACAGTGGAGTCCCTCTGGGTTACATTACTACAGCTCCTTATTGTGAGGATATAATAAAGAACTAATATAGAACTTATTTTCTTTTGGCACAATCCTGCCTCACTTTCGTGTTTGGATTTTATTATTTCCTCCAAGAAATGAAAGATCAAGGCAATTATTGTGAACTTTGTTCAAATATAGAAGCCTGTAACACTCTCCTCATAACCATTGAGAGAGAAAGGTTCAGATGTCTAACCACCCACACAGAAAGTTCCTTGATAGAAAATGGCAGTAAAACTGTAATAATACCTGAAATCAGTTCGTCACTTATACAAACATGAAACAGAGTCCCTTATTTACACTTGTATACCAGGATATAACAGTCAGGTTGAGTCATTGTATCTGTGAACAGGGATTAGCATCTTATTACAGGAATAGTGGCTTTTGCAACAATACTTTCTAGAGGTCGGGCGATTAGTGGATTTTACCGATACCAATAATTAAGTTGGGCAGTACCTGCCGATAACTGATTAATCAACTGATTAATCAACTGAACAGTCATTTTAAGAAAATCCAATAGCACAACAAAATTTGTCAGTGATGGTTTTTATTTTGGCTCTAGAGGCCGCTATATAAAAACGAACTGTGTGTATTTTTTGCAGATGATCGATAGTTCCTGCAATCTGTTATTGGTGTTGATTAATCCGCAAAACCGATCAATCAGTCGAGCTCTTGTACTTTCCCCTTTTACCAAGGGAGAGTTATTCATTAGGACCAGGAAAAGCAACAGATCTTTGATGCCAGAGGCTTTTGAATCTGACACTGGTAACAGGGGACTAGGGGCATTCGTAGCAGAAACAGATTCCAGTCTTTTGTGCATTTATCAAAAATGCTACAGTACTATACACCGGTGGTTCTGGTACTACGTTAACATACCCCCATACCTGCTGGCAATGATGCATATATACAAAACACCAGCTTAACACCAATTGTCCACAAATCACTCACTTCAAAAAGAGCAAAGTTGAATGGAAAATAATAGGCTGGTATCGGCAGTACCGAAGCTGATATTCTGCTCTAGTGGCCTTGCATACATCTCCATCATTGTTCATTATACACCTGTGAGTCTGTGCAAACAGCACAAAGACCAGATGCTGAACTTTGCTTGACCTTTTCAGAATTGAAACCAGGTAGCAGCATTAATGGAGTGTTCAGTAATAAATCAGCATTTTCTCTCAAGCATTTCATTTCTCATTCCATTTGCTTCAATTCACGACTTTTTTTGCACAAGCGATCATATTTCATTTTTACACATCAGTTGTCTCTCTCTCTCTCTCTCTCTCTCTATGACAATGAGACGTATGAAGGATGGACCATATCCAAGCAAATCCAAACCCATGAACAGAGCCATTATTTAATCCAATGATGAATTAGGACGTTTTCACACATGCATTTGGTTCTGGACTTGGCGCCTTTTCCCCAGAGAGTTTGGTATGGAAGTGGTGTGGAAGTGTGAATGATGTTTTCGAGCCTAGGTATGGTCCAGAGAACTGATCCCAGGTCCAGGGGCCTGGGTTACACTTCAAATGAACTGTGGTGTGGAAGCTGGCCACTCAGTGCCACATGCCAAGTAACATGATTGACTAGCCACAGTACTTCCTGTTTCAAGGATTGCGATGCTGTGGGAAGGTTTTTTTGGGGTCAGCAGAGGAGTTTGAATGCATTGGCTGCATGATTAAAATGAGAATGAGATGAGAATGACTCCTTGTTTGCAGTATTCCTGCATGATGAATTGCCGTGCACCCAAAAAGCACCCCAATTAGCAAAAATCTAAAGGCCACTATTTATTTGGAAATGTTTTATTTACTTTTAATCTTGCCTAGGCTATCTATTGCAAATATCATATTGGGTAAGGAGCCAATTTAACAAAAACAATCAGTCTGCCTAAAGCTGTCTAAAACCTTCCTAGCTATGCATGAGTTTCTCTCATAGGTAATGTCACGCTTTAATAAAGTTGTTGGACATTTACATGTGATAGTGAAATGAACATAAGCCTAATCAATTCAGTTTGGTAAATGGTGCACTTATATAGCGCTTTTATCCAAAGCACTTTACACTGGTTCTCATTCACCCATTCACACACACACACACACCAGTGCTAGCACAGCTGCCATGCAAGTCACTAACTTGCCATCGGGAGCAACTTGGGGTTCAGTGTCTTGCCCAAGGACACTTCGGCATGTGGAGTCACGTGGGCCGGGAATCGAACCACCAGACCTACGATTAGTGGACAACCCGCTCTACCACCTGATCCACAACCCCCCACCTTTTGTAATCAGATACCAGCTGTCATAATGTTCTCAATGTTCCTATGCTGCAGTCAGAAAGGAATCTTTAAATGCAATTTTCTCCCTTTTGACAAGAAGAAGGTTCATTGCAGGAAAGTGCTGTAAAGAACCATTGACAAACCTTTATTTTTAAGAGTGTGGATAGGATGCCAGTCTATTGCAGGACATCATGTTATTCAACAGTTATTCAATTTTAGAGCAGCCAATTGTATCACATAGTGTAGACACAAAATATTTGCCTCAGACACTTTACAGCCATAACATTGAAACCACTGACAGCTGAAATGAATAACATTGATTATCTTCTTACAATGGTACCTGTCAAGGGGAGGGATATATTAGGCAGCAAGTGAACAGTCAATTCTTGAAGTTGATGTGTTGGAAGCAGGAAAAATCTGTAAGGATCTGAGGGCCTAATTGTGATGGGTTAGATAACTGGGTCAGAGCATCTCCCAAAACAGCAGGTCTTTTGTGGTGTTCCCAGTATGGAGTAATTAGTACCTACCAAAAGTTGTCCAAGGAATGACAACCGGTGAACCTGGCGACAATGTCATGGGCGCCCAAGGCTCATTGACGCTTGTGGGGAGTGAAGGCTAGTCCGTCTGGTCCGATCCCACAGAAGAGCTACTGTAGCAGAAATTGCTGAAAAAGTTAATGCTGGCTGTCATAGAAAGGTGTCAGAACACAGTGCATTGCAGCTTGCTGCATACGGGACTGCGTAGCCTCAGACCAGTCAGAGTGCCCATGTTGACCCCTGTCCACTGCCGAAAGCACCTACAATGGGCACGTGGGCATCAGAATTGGATCATGGAGCAACGATGGCCTGGTCTGATTAAATCATGTTTTCTTTTACATCATGTGAATGGCCAGGTGTATTTGCGTTTCTTACCTGGGTAAAAGATAGCATCCGGATGCACTATGGGAAGACTGCAAACCAACAGAGGCAGTGTGATGCTCTGGGCAATGTTCTGCTTGGAAAGCTTGGGTCCTGGTATTGATGTGGCTGTTACTTTGACACGTACCACCTACCTAAACGTTGTTGCAGACCAAATACCCCATGTGCACCATGCACACTGCAAAAACTGATTCAGGAATGGTTTGAGGAACAATCCGATCGCATATCTATGGGATGTGCTGGACAAACACGTCTGATCCATTGAGAACCCACCTCACAACTCTCAGGACTTAAAGGATCTGCTGCTAATGTCTTGGTGCCAGATACCACAGAGGTCTTATGGAGTCCATGCCTCGACGGGTCAGAGCTGTTTTGGTGGCACACGGGGGACCTACACAATATTAGGCAGGTGGTTTTAATGTTATGGTTGATGGGTGTATACCATCAGTATTTTAGCATAATTTTTACCTCACTATATCGGTGACATTGTGTCACTCTTTTTATTTATTTTTGGAAACTGGATGGAAGCATTTGCTTTTGCTACTAAGACAGTTTTGTTGAGTGAGTTTGAGATGCTTCCTTCCATCACTTCAATCAGACTGCTCTGTGAACTCAGATCACCATCTTCCCTTTCTGCTGGAGTGCTGGTGAGTTGTTGATGTGAGCATATGTGTTGGTATCAGCATCAATATGGCGATATAGAGTAATTGAATTGTTTATCAGAGAAAACAGCCTGAGGTCATAGAGCTGAATGAATAAATGAAATTGTCCTAGGCTTGCTGACCCACAGTTGATGAATAAAAACATGAAGATTTGGACTTAATCTTTCCGAGGCTAAACGCAGTGTGTAACTGAGCAATTTCTCGATGTTTCTTTTATTCTTGCTGCTCTTTTTCTTGCAATCATTTTTGTGTTGCTTTCTCTCTTATTTCTGTTCTTCCTTTTTGTCTTTCTAGGTCTCTACCTCGCTCTTTCAATGTCTATCTTATTTTTCACCTTATCTTATCTTTGCTCCTGTTAACCTAATGTCTCTTGGTCTTTCTCATTCTCTCTTTGTTGTTTCTCTCTATGCCGTTCACAGTGACATCTCTTGGTCACTATTTCTTTAAAACTTCCGTTTAGCTTCCTCTGTTATTCCTAATCTTATATCTAAGTCTCTCCTTAATGCTTCCTGTGTCTTGGTCACCCATCATAACACCTCTCTTTCTCTCCATCTGCTCTCCTGCTCTTTCACAGCTTGACCATTTACAAACCAGGTTGTGCCCTGTGTACCCTCCTGTCTGTGTAGTTATGATGCTATCATTAATAATTTTTCATCGCTGTGCATTGTATCTGTCTGTTGGCATGGTTGTTGTGGTCTTGGTGAGAAAGGCCAGCAAAAACTGGCAGTGCTGCCCAAAAGGGCTTGATCTCTTAATGATAGGGCACTCACACAGAGCAAGTTCACAGCTGCCTGCCCCCCCCCCCCAACACTCAGCTACAATAATCCATCAAATTCACTTCATCCAATCTGCACTGGCCTACTAGAACTCATAGCGAGTGGTACGCAGTAATAAACGTATATACACAGAAATACTTGCATTTATACACATCTAATGTTCACATAGCTTTTCAGCAGAGTATAATGGATGTGGGTTAAAAACCTTCATCCATCTTCAGTAAGAGCTTTATCCTGGTCAGCATTCTTATCCTGGTGCTGCTGCTTCCTTTTCTTCTGAGCTGTTTTGTAGTCATCCTTCAGATTCGTCGACGAGTCTTGTGAAAGGTGAAGAGATCCTCCCATTTCTTTGCTTTGTCAAGGCCTGTTCATCAGAAATCAATAGCTATTTTCTGTCCTTTTGGGTCTGTGTGCTTGCTTAATGCTTTTTTTTTTTCAGAAAGAGAAAGGTAGGAGAGTAAAAAGAAAGAGAGAGAGACACCAGGTGTTAATGCGAGATTAAGCCACTCCACCTCATTACGGAGTGCGGAGATGTCTACTCAGTCCTGATTCGCTGAGGGAGTATGAAAGGTCAGGTCTGTTCATTGACCATGCCTGTTTGTTTTGAGATGTTCTGCCTTTGTGTGCACACTCTTCTTATGCATATGAATGTACAGTTGTCTTTATGTTCTTATCCGCCATCCTGGAAGGGTGCCGCGTTCGCAAATGAATAGGGTTTTAACTTTCAAACACAGTAATCGCTTCTCACCTGCCTGCACCAGGGCCTGAGCAGCCTTTTATTCCACTAATGCAATTTCACTTTTTTTAAAAAAGGATAACCTGCTAAGCTTGGATGCCGAAGAAACGGACTTAACAGTGTGGCCACGTATGATGGACAGCAGCAGAGCAGATGTGCAGCCTTAAGCTTGTAAAAAAAAAAAAATAAATAAAAAAAAAATAAGCACTGTGGATGTAACTAGATGCATTTTCAGTAGTTCATTGATGATGTCTGGTCATATTAATGAGTGTTTTAACATAAGACAATAATTATGCCTATGGCTAATCACCCAGTATATTTCATAGAAAGAAACCATTGGCAATACAAATTGTTTTTCTTTAAAAATCTTCGCAAACTGGAGAAGCATTGCACCATCTTCAGTCTTACTCTTCATTTGTCTCATTACAACAACAGCAACATCCAACAGTCCATCCATCCATCCATTCATAGTACCCACTGTGCCACAATGCTACCCAGTCTCAATAATGTATAAGAATGGGATCTGTAAGGACTTTTGAAGCACTCTTTCTCTTCTGTAAGGTGTGTGACTATAACAGTTTGTATAGGTATAACCCATTTTCCCCTTCCTAGTTTGAACCTTTTCTTTTTTTCTTTCTTTCTTTCTTTCTTTCTTTTTTATTATTATTATTTTTTTTTTTAAACCACCCTGCACATTTTACTAGACACAAGCCAAGGCCACCAAGCTGCCTTTCTGTTCCTCATACTTCCTAGATAATGTGTGGCAGTTGTCCTTAACTACTGTTGGCTGCTAAATGATCCTGCGACTCTCACTGGACCAAGCAACTAGTAAAATGAAACAAAAATAAGCAGCTTTGCATGATCAAAACACCACGAATTAAGGACAACACATGTTGACATAGAAATGACATAATTGCATATGCGTCATCCTTCCATAACATAATGTTCTCAGTTAAAGTCTATTATTTCCCTACGGTTGGAGTATGATTGCGATTATTGATGTTAATGACACCGAGAGTGCAGAATTCAGGGATGTGTACAAAGATGCCAGCAAGCTGTACGCATCTCCAGAGAGCCTCATTACACAAACATAATACAATTAATCAGAAACAACCGGAGCACTTCTGCTTAACACACTAGCAGGGGAATAGTTATGCTTCTTACACACATATGCACATTGATACAAATAAAAGTGCAAGACCAAATTGTAAAAAAAAAACATTTCATACAAGCTTACAAGTCCTTGCAAGAGTTACAACAACTTCCACGGTAGGAATAAAGAACTGCAATAAATGGTATGTTAGTATAAAACGCTACCAAAGTTTACCAGTTACAGTGTATAGTCTGAAGAGACTGGAACATATTCTTTTGATCATTTATTTAAGAAATGCCACCCTCCATTGCACCTTCTCTTTTTTCTATTCATCCATGCATAAAATATTTTCCTCTCTAATTTTCCACTTAATATGCAGTGTTTATGTAACATCAAGAGCGAGACTAATAAGAAGGATCCAAGCACAGAGTTTACAAAAGGGTACATAAACCAAAAGAGTCAAAAACCAAGAGATAGATAAAGATAAAAAAACAAAAAAACAAACTTAGACCAGACCAACAACACACAGGGATAGTCCACCTTCATGATTGAGACGCAGTCCAGGATCAATAGTAAACACCAAGGCTTAGAATTATAATTCATGGCTAGCAAGTGCAAAATACAGTGAGGTAAGCTATTAAATAGTAACTATACCATTAGATCAGTTTTCTGAGAATGAGTGTCACGTTAGGAGGGTTAGGACGGATGCGAGTGCAGATAAGAGATTTATTGAAGAGAGGCAGGCAGACAAATCCAAAACGTGAATCAAAAGCGTGGGCAGAAACAGGCAATGGGTCAGGCGATATGCTAACGGACATTAGACAGGCAAGGCAAAGCACAAAACGAGAAACAACATCAAAAATCATGAAAAAAACACAAGGAACGATGTACAAAGGCTTGGTACAGTGGTAACACTCAATAGTTCGCAACGCATATAGAGACACGAGAGGTTTAAATAACAAATGTAATCGGGGGTGAAACACAAAACAGCTGAGAACAATGATAACATGAGGGGAAACAACCAATGAAAATACAGGGGCGTAGACAGGACATAATACATAAAACACACGTGTCAAAAGTAAACAAAGTCATTGTCACTGAAATTCGGAGGAGTGTGCTCGTGCTTCGGAGGGGAAATCATGACAATGAGGATGCTGATGGGGCCTACTTCTGGGTTGTTGTGCAAGGAGCTCTTGGTGATCATGGTGGAAGTAATGTGTGATTGGTTGATGATGTCTTTTGAAGATGTCCATGAGCACTATGAGATGTAGCTTCCTCAATCGATCACAGGAGATCCAACGAGAAAATCCTTGCCTGCTGTCAGAAATAATGGGAACATGCTATATCTTTCCTTATTGCTGCTGTGGTACCATCAAGGGTGTATAATTTGTACATTCAGTATGCATTATTAACATAGGAAATTGCATGTGGTGCATTTGGTTACCTTTAGTTACTTTACTTTTAGAGTAGCGGTCCTTAAGGTCTAATTATGTACTGTAAATTATTTTAAAGGATTTCAGGTCAAATATACATATAAAAAGTACAAAACAGTGACAAGGAAAAGTACAGTTTGGTACCTTTATTTCTGACAGTGCAGGCAGAAGGAAAAACAGAATTTTACCATAAAAACTCCAGCATATGTCGGCGGATGAGACACCCGTTTTATTTTCAGTAAAGCAATCGAAAATGGCAAGGCAAAAGTTTGGAAAGTTTGGCACTGTACACTGACTTGCTTGAGAACTGGCTGGAAAAGTTAAAATGTGAAGGCTTCCCAGTAAATTTAAGCAGTATGAGAGAGGCAATCTGTCAAAGTATCTGGAAGAGGCCAGTAAATGCGTAACATATCTTGTGTGACTGGCCTACTGGGTGTTTGCTTGGGTTTGCTTTCACTTCCTGATATCAGATGTTTCAAGGAGGCATAGCAGGCAACCGCCCATGACTGACTTCTTTTGCTTCATCTGGCATGGGGGAAATTTAAGGCCAGAGTATTAAAATATACTGAAAGAGGATCAATCCATTGTATGAATTGGGTAAATAGTACTTTGTGTATCAGAAGTGAACAGCAGATGCCGTCAATCTGTTATTCAGAGTCATACAGTATGAGCTTAAGGAGATGCTTGAGATGTTTTACACGACTCCTGGACTAGGAGTCTTGATGTTATATTAACATTGATGTTAAATTAAATGCAAAATGGGTGAATTTTAATCAGTGTCATCAGTACAATCTAAATACAATCTAAACTCATGATTGTGTGAGGGTTTTGCTGTTTTCAGAAATTTTAGCGAGGAGGAAAAAAAAGTCTTTGAAAACCTGTCAGTGATTACTCATTGTGGGGTAACTTTAAAAGTTAGATAGAAAGAAGATCAGCGAAAAGGTCAGTGGCCAGTAATGGGTACATTGTCCATAAAGGTGAATTTGCATACAGGATATGGTACAGTATCTGTAATGCCATCCTGGTATATTTAAATTTAAGCAGTATAGGCAGTTATGATCATTGAGGGTGGCCAAAATCCAGATATTATAGGCAATTTACCTAGCATATGTCCTAAAGCTCAAGTATACTGACATATACTTATGACATGTACTTATAATTATGAGAGATATTGAGAAGTACTGTTTACAATGTTATGACCTCTATGATCTATACATGGTCTGAGTGTACATGCTATATTTTCCATAGAAAAGAACAAAACAGAATGGATGAATGGATTATTATATTGGGCTTGTATTGGATTTTTTTTTATGCTGGTTGTGCCAGACAGGAGGAGATCAGGTAGAAGTTAACTCCGACGATACAGACACTTTAACTGTACTTCATTTCAACATGCCATGGAAGGTTAAAAGTTGAGATTTTGTACTGGTGCCTGGATGGTTATGGTTAATCAATCCCAGAATTGTTATAAATCTACTGAAGGGCCATTGAGAAAGCCTCCTAACCCTCAACTGTTCAGCTGTGTGCTTGGATCTCACTTATGAACAAAGGCATCTGCCACAACGAATGATTGTAAATGTAATGTGCTTAGTAATTCGAAATGAAAACATGAACCTATGCACACACTGGGATTAGCTTTATTTAGCTCATAACAAGCGTTGACCTGTGTGTAACCTATAAGCGTCTCCTTGGAGATCCCAACACAGACTTGACATTTGGGCAGAAGTGAATTTTTCTGTTTTGGCCTTTTAAGGCCAACTGCACTGCGGATTCTGAATCTGGGCATGAAAGAATGTCTTTATATTTTGTGAAATGGTTTTGACGTTGTTCTGACCTTTGGGGCCGACACTGCCTTGTACTAGGTGAGTGAGTTTTAAGGTCAGATCTTTCATTTGTCCCCTTTTCTCCTGACCTGTACCTGCTTCCTTTTTCTCATTTTATTCAGTCCTGTTGTTCCTTCTAGTGTTGTATCAACCTTTTACTGTGCTTTACTTCTGACTCTCCCTCATTAGTGGATATCTCATTCTGCTTCACAGCCTTGGCTGCTTTTCAGAGCTTGTCATCCATTGCTCGT